>NW_022991572.1:0-95000 GCF_902827175.1 Gymnodraco acuticeps
ATCATCCATCTATCTATCTATCTATCTATCTCTCCATATCCATCTATCCATCTATCCATCTATCTATCTATCTATCTATCTATCCATCTATCTATCTATCCATCATCTATCCATCATCCATCCATCATCTATCCATCTATCCATCTATCTATCTATCCATCTATCTATCTATCTATCTATCTCTCCATCTATCTATCTATCTATCTATCCATCCTCCTATCTATCCATCTATCCATCTATCCATCTATCTATCTATCTATCTATCTATATATATATATATCCATCTCTCTATCTATCCAGTCTATCTCCCCACTCTGTTATTACACAGTTCAACACACACACATGCACAGGAGGAACGTTAACATTAGGTCACATTATGTCTGAATACATGCATTTACATATACGTACATTTACATTTTAGGTGTCAGAGCAAACAGGCTGCAGTTTTTCGGGCGTTGTTGGATTTTTATCTTTTATTTGATTAGATTTGATTTGATTTATTTTGAACGTATTTAACAACAATACAATTTTTTTTTAACAATAATGAAATGAAACAAGAAAATTATGATACTGTAAAAACTTAAGCAGTGTCAAATTGATAAACAAAAATATTAATGACTTACAAATTCCATATAAATAAATCATTTATCGAAAAAGGGGTGGGAAGAAGTTTACACTTTTTTAATCCCACCCTTTCTCCTAAAAAGTAAATTATTCGGCCATCATTTCTATCGGCTCTGGATCCCCCAAAGTAATTGCTGATCCCTGGCAATGAATAAATAATTACAACCATTTCCTTAACATTTATCAACAGTCTGTACATGTAGACTGAAATGTAGGTACATTCCTCTTAGTCTTAGGGTTAGTCTTAGTCTCAAGGTTAGTCTTAGGGTTAGGGTTAGTCTTAGGGTTAGTCTTAGGGTTAGTCTTAGGGTTAGGGTTAGGGTTAGTCTTAGGGTTAGTCTTAGGGTTAGGTTTGGGTTAGAGGTAGGGTTATGTACTCCGGTGTGGGACTAGGTTGCACTGGCCTAGGGGTCTGTGGATGGGTGTTGTGAGGGTGTCTGTCTGTTGGTGTTGGGGTCCATGGGCCAAGGAGGATGAGTAGGTCAGATCATCCCTGGGACTGGTGGGCAGAGGAGAGGGAGGATCCAGAGGAGATACGTCTTAGGCGTCGTTGAGTCCCCTGGGTGTGGTTGTCCCTAGTTTCTGGATCCATGATATTTCTGCCCTCTTCCTCTGCCCGATGGTCCACCGGTCATTGGTTTCCAGGCCTGAGATGATTAGTTGATCTGGCGAGTGTAGTTGGAAGTGAGTGACCAGGGGGGTTGGGAGTCGACCTTCCCCAATGTTGTATAAATGTTATTTGAGACGAATGAGTATGGTATGTTTGGTTTCTCCTATGTAGTGTTTTTTACAGGTGTTGCATGTGATGATGTAGACTATGTTGCTGTTATCAAGAGAGAATGAACCAAGGGCAGGGAAGGCTGCTCCACTGTATTGGTTATGTATGTATTTTCTGTTGATGTAGCGGTGACTATGCTGCGTATGTGGTGGGGCTCTGTTGCTGCTAAACTTGGAATGTATGAGTGTGTCGTGTAAACTGGGCTTTTTCCTGTAAGCTGAAATAACCCTGCGGTTGGAGAAGTAGGGTTGTGACTGGAGGAGGGAAAAGTTATTTTTAACAGTCCGGTGGAATCCTGTGATGGTGTGGGAGAAGGTGGAGACAAATGGAATGAGATGACAGTTGGGGTTAGGGTCATGTGGGGGATGGTTAGGGTTAGGGTCCGGAGGTGGAGGCTGATCAGTAGATGGGTGGTGCAGACCTTGGACAGGTCCCATGGGGTTGGGATTAGGGTTAGAATTAGGTGGGGGGTGGTTGGGGTTAGGGCTAGGTGGGGTAGGGGTGTCGGTGGGGGATTGGTCCGGGTAGTCTCCACGTCCCAAGGGGTTAGGGTTAGGGAGGAGGGGGGTGGGATGCAGACCCTGGTTTGGGTGGGGGAAATCAGGGTGGGAGTGTGGGTAAGGAAGAGGATGCATACCCTGGTTAGGGTGGGGGGAGGGGGAGTCAGGAGTGGAGAGGGTTGTTGGGAGTGGAGACTGGTCCGTGTCCGAGACCTGAGGTGGATTTCCTCCAGGGGAAGGAGGAGGAGAGCGAGTGGGAGCGAGGCTAGCCAAGGTAGTATTCTTAATATGGCGGAGGAAGCGTTTTGAATAGCCTCTTGTTTGGAGGCTGTGGAAAAGGATCCTGACAGAGTGATGGAAGTCAGACCGTTTGGAGGAAATGCGGTGAAAACGGATTATTTGAGATTTAATGATACCTGGAAAAGTGTGTTTGGGGTGATAACTGGATTTATGTAGTAGCGAATGTGTGTCTGTTGGCTTAAAGTAAACCTTTGTGAGTATTTTTTTGTGTGTGTTGTTGAGGGGTTGGAAAAAGACTGTAGTATCCAGGAAGTTGACTGTATGTTGATCTATGGTGTACTTGACTGTAATGGTGGGGTGATGGCTGTTGAGGGTGTCGATGAACTGTGGGAAGAGGGAAATGTTGTGGGGCCAGATGCCAATTATATCGTCCAGGAATCGACGATACAGGGATGGTAGATGGGTGCACTTTACCAGTGCTTCTCGCTCCCACTCGCTCATATACATGTTGGCGTATGAAGGGGCGAATCGCTGACCCATGGCCGTTCCGTGGATTTGAAGGTAATGCTGATCATTAAAAGTAAAGTCATTGTTTTTAAGGCAGAGGGAGAGTAGGGAAAGTAAGTGCTTGTCCGGTCGTTTATGGTCTGGGTATTTGGCGAGGATGGAGGTAACAGAAAGGAGTCCTAAATCGGTGTTGATGTTGGTGTATAGGCTGTCTATGTCGATGGTAAACAGATGGGCTTGGGTGGGAACGACCATGGGTCTGGTGATCTGGAGAAAGTGATAGGTGTCTTTGAGGTAGCTGGGGTGTTTGGTGGAAAGTGGGCCTAAATGATGTTCTATATACTGTGAGGTGTTGTAGGTGGTGCTGCTGCAGTCAGATACAATGGGTCTGCCGGGAGGAACTTCAAAGGGAATGGTCCAGGTGGAGGGGTCTTTATGGATTTTTGGGAGTAGATAAAACTGACGGAGGCAGGGTGCATCAGTTCCGAATAGGAAGTCCCTCTGCTTGGCGGAAATTAATTTCAGTTTGTACAGTGTTTCTATTATGGATCTGAGTTGGAGTTGTGTCTGAGGTTGTATGGTGTCCGGGATGGGCTTGTAATGGAGTGGGTTATTGAGTTGTCTCTGTGCTTCTGTGATGTAGTGGTGTCTATCCATAATGACTATTTTCGATCCTTTGTCGGCCGGTTTGATGACTATGTGTTGGTTTTTATTGAGTTGTGTTAGGGCCCTGCGTTCGTCCACCGACAGATTATCTGGGATATCTGTCGGTGGTCGGAAGGATTGCAGGGCCCGGTTATTAGTGGTAATGATTTGTTTTGTTTTGTCATTGACTTGGGTGAGTAGTGGTTCCCAGTTGGAGGGGAAGGTGAAGAGTGACTGTTGGGTGCAGGGTTTGGTGTGGAAATAATCTATTATTTTGAGACGTCTGTGGTATTGGTGTAGATCCCTTTGAAGTTCCTCTCGGTCATGGCGGAGGGGGCGTGGGACAAAGGTGAGTCCCCTCTGTAGGAGTTGTAGCTGGACCACAGAGGGGACAAAAAGGGTAGATAAATTGAGGACTGTGGAGGGTGAATTCCACCCCAGGCCAGGGTTCTGGTCAGGGTCGGGAGGAGAGCTGGTGGGGTTAGTTGGGGGGTTGGGTAGGTTAATGTGTTTTTCCGGGGTAGGTTCGGAGGTGTTTAGAAATGTAACTCCCTGCACCAGGAGTCCAGAATGAGCTGGGCTGTGGGGGGAGTCCAATGGATGTTGTCCTGGCCAGTCCGGAAGGTTTCTGGTGTGATGGTTGGCAGGGTGTTGTGGTTTTTATTGAGGAAGTTGTTGAGGGTGAGGATATTGCGTATTTGTACTGGAGTCAGGTGGGGTGAATGGTTGATGAGGGGGATGTAAATGGAAGCCCTGGGGAAGGTCTTGGCGGCGTATTTTTTCATACTGCTGAGTTGTTTAGTGGTGGTGCGTTCGGGGTCATCGTCTTTATTGTTGATGCCGATGGATATTATAACAATCTTGGCTGTTGGGATGGGAGGGGTGCGTTTGAACAGTTCCATGAAATGGTAGACTTTGGCTCCAGGGTAGCAGTCCAGCTGTAGGGTGGGGTTGGTATGGGGTGGTATGCGGTTGATGTTGGAGTCTCCCAGTATCCGGATGGGTTTGGAGCCTGCCAGGCACCAGTCCTGTGCCTTCTTTTGTGGTCTGGCCATGTGAGTGATGGGGTGGTACTGGGTTGGGGAAGTGGAGCTGGTTGGTTTGAAGAAAAGGGAACGGGGACCAAGGCTAAGGTAGGAGGGGTTACTAGAGAGGGGAAGTGGTGGAGGAGAGGGAGAAGACGAAGGGGTAGACCGGGGAGAGGGTGAGGTTAAAGGAGTAGGTGAAAGTCCTTGGAGGTTGAGAGATGGAGGAGTTCCTGGGGGGTTGGGGTCCGGGTCGGATGGTGTGCCAGTCCCCTCAGAGGACCCGCTGGGCTGCAGTGACCCGACAGACTGGCCAGAGGGGGGCTCAGAATGGACTTGTACGATCTGGTGGACCTTAGGATGACCTTTCATCATCGGCGGCCCCTCTGTGGGATGGAGTACTAAGTCTGCCGAGTCCGAGGCGCCAGCGTGGTCCAATAAGGAACCGGCAACACCTGTAGGGGGTTGGGAGAGGGAAAGAATATTATCGGGAAAACTTACTGAGACGTTGGAATGGTGGACCTCATTGGTAATTTGGCGGTTGTTGGGGAAGCCCTTGGTAGGGGAGGACTGGGGGTTGGGTGGAGATGAGGGGGAAGTAAGGTCAACTAGGTTGACCTGAGGAGGTGGGAAGGGTTGGGGTATGGGTGAGGTAGAGGGAAGGGTGGCACCGGGAAGACTAGAGTTCTGGTCGGTGGTGGCTGGAATGGTGGCTACACTGGTGATGGGGGAAGTGGGTTTGGATGGGATAGGGTTCTGGTTTGGGAGGCGGATGCCGGGGGTTCTTTGGGGCAGCGGGGTACTGTTGGATGGAGGGGGTAGGGAGACGAGGGGGGTTGGGTAATAGAGGAGGGGGCCGGGGCCAAGGAAGGCCAGGACCCCTCAGGGGATTCTGAAAGGGGCCAAGTGGGGGCTGGCCTGGGTTGTGATGGGATGGGGGATTGTCCCTGGAGTTGGCGGTTGAGGGTGGGCGGAGAAGGTTGGTTGACTGGGAAGATGGGTGGCGGCGCTGATACTGGGAGACTGCTTCTGCAAGTGAAGGCCTGGGACCGAGGGAGAGGGATGATCTGTTGGGGGTTTGGGTTCGGGTTCTCCGTAGATGAGGGTACTCATCCTCACTTAGAGGGGGAGGTGGGTTAGGGTTAGGGTTAGTCTTATGGTTAGGGTTAGTCTTAGGGTTAGTCTTAGGGTTAGTCTTAGGGTTAGGGTTAGTCTTAGGGTTAGGGTTAGTCTTAGGGTTAGGGTTAGGGTTAGTCTTATGGTTAGGGTTAGTCTTAGGGTTTCTAGGACATTATTCGGCCATCATTTCTATCGGTTTGAATGGATCCCCCTAAGTAATTGTTGATCCCTGACAATGAATAATTGAACTCAATTGAATGATCTCGTCTGTGATCCCTAAATATCGTTTTTTTAGAGCAATGTAGAGCAACAGGAGAGTTGGGGAAATTGTGAAATTAGTAGGAAAAACTGTTGTTGTTGTTGTTGTTTTTGTTGAGAGTAAATTAATAATTACAACAACTTCTTAAACAGTGATCAACAGATGCTGTAAAGGTAGACTTTAAGAAATTGAGGTAAATTAGGTTAGGGTTAGGGTTTAGGGTTATGTTCCTATCTGTAAAACTTGGTTAAAGTAATGGAAAATTCTTTGTTATGTTGTGTAAATTAAGGGGAAATTGTTAGTCCATAATGGTAACAAACTGTATTCCCATTGAATACGGCCGCCCTGAGGCTAAACTTCGCTCATTGATGTGACGCGTATAAATAATAAGGTCTGTACTGAACTCGACGTTTTAAGGATATGTAATATTGTAACTCAAACAATAAACAAACAGAATCATACGGTCAACAAAAGATATCAGAGCTAAGCTACCACACCTCCACACGCACCAGGTGCCCTAAATACCATTAACCGTGTGACATCACCAGAAACAACCCATTACAAGTGTGTGTGGTGTTAATATAACGATAAACACATTTTGGCTCCTACACTCAGGTCTAAAACATCCCAACCATCGCTTACCATCTTGCCTCTTAAAGGACACGCTACTTCCTGCAGTGACATCGGACATTGGTATGACAATACATCTTGCAGTGAGGAATTGTTTAACACAATTCCCAACAATTACTTTGGGGGATAGTTTAGCCCGGAGCCTGTTTTCCAGGCCTCAGGCTCGAAAATGACATTCCCAAAACAAATGACTATATCTTCACTTCTAAAAGGGGAAAATTAATAATCTTTGTTGTCAAAGTAATGATAAACCTGTGAGTTGGATGTAGAAGAGTCAGAATCAATATAGCGTTTTTTTATTTTAAAGTAAATTCAGATTGAACCTAGTAAAAAAATGTAAATTATAGTGTCCGTCGAAAAGAAAACATTACTTATAGTGAATGATGGGATAGTAGACTAAAAGCTTTAGGAATCCACACTATAACATATAATAAGTACCCTGTGTCAAGATTGATGCAAAACAAGTGACATTTGACCTTTTTAGAGAGGTTTAGCAAAAATAAAAACACCTTTGGGGTCATTTGGGTGGATTTGCCGTTTCTCTGGAACCCATTGGTGGATTTTGGTGATTGACACACTCTTTTGAACCGTTAGAGCCAATAGAATCGAAGGGGAAGTTCCACATACACACACACGTTACCATTGAGGAGTGAGTGTGACGCGCACGCCGTCGAAAGCTATGTTACGCTCTGAAAACTGAAACCTAGGCTCAAACTAGTAAATATGAAGATGGATTATCAGGAATCATTTCAAAGTGACACCGACACATTGGGGGTTTAACTGGATAGAAATGATGACCGAATATACTAATAATGCCCTAACAACTAACCTTAGCCGAATTAACCTGCATTTCTTAAAGTATACCTTCACAGCATATGTTGATAATTGTTTTAGTAGTTGGTGTTATTACTTATTTACTTCCAACAACAACTGTTTTTCCTCCTAACTTCACAATTCGTCCATTTCCGTGTTGCCCTACATTCCTCTGAAAACATGATATTCAGGGGTCACAGGTGAAATCATTTAATCACATCGAGTGGGATTCAATCAATTCATATTAATAATAATAATAATGCAAGTGGGAAATCATACGAGCACAAGTAGAAATCCATATGTGTTTGATAACTCTGATCAATAACATATGTAGAGACTTGTTGAGTTGCGACATTTGGATTTAATAAGGGTCAAAAGAAAAAAGCCTGAGGAGAGTTTCATGAACAGTTTATCACTTTCTTACCTTTTGGGAACGATGCACATTTTACATTTTGTTTCAATTTAATATTCCATTCCTCTGTACATTTGTAATTTCACAGGTACATCTTCTACTGTTTATTAATGCTATTTCATTTCTATTGAGATGTTTATTATATGTAATGTTTATTTCTAGTCTTTTCATTTCTATTGTAAAATGCCTTGTCTTTTTGTGCTGCAACAAGTACTTCTTTGAACTTAATTGAATCAAGAATTGAAGGATTTATATCTTAAACTGCGCTGTAACGTATGTTTTCTTGTATTAGATAGAATTAGATAGAATTGGAGGATGAAACCCTCTTTAATTGACACACATTGCAC
The DNA here is from genome assembly GCF_902827175.1 of Gymnodraco acuticeps. NCBI lineage: Eukaryota > Metazoa > Chordata > Actinopteri > Perciformes > Bathydraconidae > Gymnodraco > Gymnodraco acuticeps. The sequence goes on from NW_022991572.1 coordinate 7,900, forward strand.
ACAGCACAACAAGTGAAATGTGTTCTCTGCTTTGAACCCATCCTAGTACCAGGAGCAGTGTTTATTTTATTATCTTTGCTTTTTCATGACTGTTTTTCATTTTTACAAATCAAGACATATCCTGACAAATAAATAAAAGCATTTTACACAAGGAGTGACATCTTTAACTGTCATCTCTCGCAAATTGTGTTAAGTGTAGTGAAGTGTTTTTGTCTTTGTCTTGTGACGTTGTTTTATGTGGAAGAGCACTGCGAGGACCTGGTGCGATGACAATAAAGGAATTCTATTCTATTCTACTTTCCCCTTTATGTTGAATAGTAACCTTCCCTCTCGTTTCAGATACTCTGGGTGTTTCTCAATGTCGAGGATGCTTCCTTGGTAGGACATGTCCCTCCGAGTCAGGTCCTTCAGAAGCGAGGCAAGAATCCTTCCTCGGAAAACGAAGAATGGTGGAACAGGCTAACAGGTGAGCGTCATATGCGAGGCCACGCCTTCAATGGAGCGCGATTTCCGCAAGAGATTTTGGAAATTGGTCCGTGCGCAAAGCATTGTGGGGATTTTAAGACCGCGGAGGATACACATGTGTAGCCTCGAAATTTCCCGCAACGAAGTATGCCGTCCTCGGTAGAATTCCAAGTACGCTGGACATTGGAACAGTCCTTCGGCGGGATTCGATGACGTAGCATCCTTGAAATAGTGGTTCTGGAGCAGCCTTCCTCGACATTGAGAAACACCCTCTGACCTCCCTTCCTTGTGTGTCTCCCACTCCTGTGATTGTCGACCCCGCCCCTGATTGTTTCCACCTGTGCCCCATTACCTGGTGTATTTATCGTCCTCTTCTCCCTTTGTCCTGTGCCAGTTCGTTTCGTTCCTTGTGACGAACAACCAGCGTATCTATCCAGGAATACTCCCAAGCAGAGCTTCGAGCCACGTCTTGTCTAAGTATTTTGTCATTCATGCTCCTAGTGTTTCTCCTCGTTAAGAGTGATTTACTTGTTTGTACCCTTTTAGTTGAGCTTTGGTTTGAATAAACCCTTTTTTGTTGAAACCTGTGTGAGTCGTTATTACGTTCCCTACTGGGCTAGGGGAACCAAAGGGAAGCAACACAACCAGAATGGAGTTGGTAATAATTATAAATGGTTTTATTGTAACAGGGTGAAACAAAATGGAAGGCGTGCAGCCTGAACAAACAAAAGGGCCAAAAGGGCACAGGTTGATAACCAACCTAACAAAAGGAGGACTTTAAAAATGGAGCCTACTTAAATACAAAGAAATATAGCTAATAACCAAAATAACCCTCACCGTCAAAGTGGTACAGTCTAAAGAAAGGAAGCTGTAAGAAAACACAGCTGAAGGAGGGAAACTAAGCACCCTACGCTAAACACATATATCCACACTCAACACTAAGCACATCTCTCGACACTCGTCACTAAGCACATAAGTTGTCACTCGACACTAAGCACATATGTCACACCAAACACAGTCTGTAGTGTCCATGACACAAGAGCAGAATGTATGAGGCGTCTGATCGCAGCAGAGCCTCCTGAGTGATAATTGTTCCCAGGCGTTGTAGTCCTCTCCAGCAGGTGTGCGCTGGGCTTGCACAGGGATTGGAGAACGTCGGGCCCGGCGTGCTCCAATCAGTGTCCTCGGAAGTGGACCAGGAGATGACAGCCAATGACGTTGGGGCAACCACACAGCTCATTTACATAAACACACACACAGCTGCAGATAATCCCAGACAGGTTACCGAGCAGGCAGAAACAGCAGCCGTAACAGTCGTGCATTTGAGTTCAAACCCGTTTATTCCGTCGTAACATTAGCAGAGTAGGATCGGTTACACGGGACATTTTCCATAATGTTCTTTTGAAACTCAATTAAGTTAAAACAACCCTTTTCAACTAGCTAGACATCCAGGTATCTTTTAACCCCGTTCCATTCTCATTTGTAGACTTGCCGTCATCTTTTCCTACCTGTTTAAGTCTGTGCCTCCACTGAACATTTCCAGTTCACAGTTATCGTCTTCTTGGCAATTAATAGTAGTATCCGTAATATGTACATCTGGTCCAGATTGTATGTTTCTGTAGGTATAGCTCCGAGCAAGAACAACATAGGCTCTAGTGTAGGGGTGCCCAATACGTCGATCGCAAAGGTAGTGTGGGTAGATCGCATGGCATTTTTAAAGTTAGCCTATCATCCATCCTTACTATGGCATTTGCCACTTGATTGACGGACAGGTAAGCCAGTCTGAGTTGTATTGTGCCATACGGGTTCATGCCGTTATGAGGGGGCCTCACCTCCTCATCTGAAGCACTATTATGCGCCGTTTAGTCCACTCGCACCCCCCTCCCCCCGCTCGCGGCACAGATTGGGCAGGGACGGCCCTGTAGATAATTTGGGCGTGGTCATTTTAAAAGTAGCTCCCAAGCTGAAAAAGTGTGGGCACCCCTGCTCTAGTGGGACAGTCACTTCCAATATTTAATGACTGTTTTTAAATACCATTTTCTTAAGAAGCACTTTGAATTGCCTTGTATTGAAAGGTGCTGTATTAATAAACTTGCCTTGCCTTCTTATCTTATTCCCCCTGTCACATCTTTGCCACCTTTCCCTCGTCTATTCTCTCTGTCTTCTGTCCTTCCTCTTTCCTCGCTCCCTGGATGACTTTAAGCGACTACAGGGAAAGTTATGTGGGGTTCAGGGAGAGTTCGGGTGAGACCCTGGTAGCCTCTCTCTTTTTTTTTTGAATGGGATCATCCTCAGAGCTCAAAGCCTCCGCTGTGGAGATCGTATCTCAATCCCTCGGGTTTGGACTTTGAGTTTGATCAAATGACATCAAATGACTTTTGTTTCATGGCTTTTTCTTTGGCTTTTCACCAAGGATGGACTCTGAGACAACTGGCTGTTAAATATCAAGAAAAAGACCCCTTTATCTTCTAAAGACCATATCTTTATGGTCTTCATTTGATTTGATTTTGATTGTACTTCATTTGAATAATTTAAATGTTTTAAGTATTTGTATTGTCTTTTGTTGTTATCTTAATATATGTTCTATTTGTATTTGTATTCCACACACTATCTTGTCTTTTCATTTTGCTGTAACTCTATCATTTACAATGTTGTTATTTGTTTTGAATCTGTAAAGCCCACTTAGTCACGTGTTTTGTGATATTGGTCTTTACAAATAAAGATTGATTTGATTTGAGAGACACGCAGACTAGAAGTCACTAAACGCCAGCCGTTGTGATCATTTTGCTAAAAGCTCACCTCTTCGTTTTTATATGTCTCTGGTTATTGTGCTTTGTATTTTGTTTTTTAATCTCAATCCCCTGGGGTTTGGACTTTGTGTTTTGATCAAATGACTTTTGTTTAATGGCTTTTTCTTTGGCTTTTTAGGACAGATGGATTTGAGACAACTGGCCCTTGATGAACAAGAAAAAGAAACCTATGTATCTTCTAAAACCACGCAGGCTAGAAGTCACAAAACACCAGACGTTGTGATCATTTTGCTAAAAACTCTTTGCACTGGCTTTTAATACGAGTTGAACAGAACATTTTGAGATTTGAATGTGTTTTTTTATGTCTCTATTTAGTGTGCTTTGTATTTAGTTTTTGAATCGTATCTCAATCCCCTGGGGTTTGGACTTTGTGTTTGATCAAATGACATCAAATGACTTTTGTTTGATGGCCTTTTCTTTGGCTGTTTAGGAAGGATGGACTCTGAGACAACTGGCTGTGAAATATCAAGAAAAATACCCCTTTATCTTCTAAAGATATGCAGGCTAGAAATCACAAAACACCAGCCGTTGTGATCATTTTGTGTCGATTTAAAGCAATTATTTCTTTCTCTCCTTGTAGTTTTAAAGATAAGAGGAGAAGTTCTTTATTGATCACAATTTGGGAATGTTTGCGTTGCAGCAGCTTAAAAAGACAAAGCTTTGTACAATACAAATTAAAAGACAAAATGTCTCAATAGAAATACAATAGCATTACAAAAAGTAGAAAATATACATGTTGAATTACAAATGTATATATAAAGTAAAATGTACAGTGTTATTTTAAGTCCAGTTGTTGTGTGTCTTATTAGTGTGTTTGTGTCCCTGTATAGTTAGTGTGTGTGTGTGTGTGTGTGTGTGTGTGTGTGTGTGTGTGTGTGTGTGTGTGTGTGTGTGTGTGTGTGTGTGTGTGTGTGTGTGTGTGTGTGTGTGTGTGTGTGTGTGTGTGTGTGTGTGTGTGTGTGTGTGTGTGTGTGTGTGTGTGGTGTCTAGCATTACTATACTTGTGGGGACCTACATCTGTTTACATAGTCACGTGTGGGGACTCGCCTCCCTTATGGGGACAAAATGGAGGTCCCCATAAGGGGAATCATTAATTTTAGGGTGAAGACTTGGTTAGGGTTAGGTTAAGGGTTAGGGTTAGGTTAAGGGTTAGGGTTAGGTTAAGGGTTAGGATTAGGGTTAGGGTTAGGCATGTGTTGGTTATGGTTAAGGGTTAGGGTTAGGTTAAGGGTTAGGTTTAGGATTAGGGTTAGGTTAAGGGTTAGGGTTAGGTTAAGGGTTAGGGTTAGGTTAAGGGTTAGGTTTAGGATTAGGGTTAGGCATGTGTTGGTTAAGGTTAGGATAAGTCTCCAGGAAATGCATGTAAGTCAATGTAATGTCCCCTGAAGTGATGTATACATGGTATGTGTGTGTGTGTGTGTGTGTGTGTGTGTGTGTGTGTGTGTGTGTGTGTGTGTGTGTGTGTGTGTGTGTGTGTGTGTGTGGGTGTGTGTGTGTTTCCATCTCCTTTTCGTGCTTTTTGTGTCTCTTTATTGTCAGATTGAGGTCATTCAGTGGCTCTTTGTGTGTTCATTTGTTGCACTAAGTGGTCTTCTCTTGTGTCTCTATGTGGTCATTTTGTGTCTCTTTATTAATATTAATATATGTGCCTGAAAGCAGTGCATTGTGGGAGTCGTTCTGCATGACTGTGTCTTCATTTGTTCTGGATAATGTCTCTATTTGTGTCCAATTAAACTTGTTCTAGTCTAGTGTAGCAGTGGAGTTTTGTTTGTGTGTTTTAGTTGAGTTTTTCTCCCCTTTGTTTCAATGTATAGTTGTTTTGTGTCTGTTTTGTCAATCTGTGTTTATTTGTGTCTCTGTCTAGTCATTCTGCATGACTTGGTACTCTATTGTTTTGTAATTTCTCATCCCTTTTTAGCCATTGTGTGTCTCTTGTTGTTGTGCGTCTCTGTTGGGTTGTTTAACGTGCGTTTCAGGTAGTTGTGTCTTTTTGAATCCCTTTGTAGTGATTTTTGGTCTCTTTCAGCAAAATGTTGGGATATTTCTGGTTGAAAAACTTCAGATGAAATCCAGTATTTGGTCATTCACACTTCAGATGAAGAGAAGCCGTCTGACTCAAAGCTTTCCACTCCAGAATATCTACTATTCTGATCAGATATTTTACTCAACACTAGCAAACCAATATTAAAAGACACTATAAGAAAGATACAGGTTTTATTATTTAAAGTAGAGCTGCTCTGCTGTCAAACTGATTCAAATCGCTTAACTAAACTATGCTGTGCAGCTCTAACATAAATGAAAAATGAAATAATCAACAAGAACAAATATTGGACTGGATTTGTCTGGCATGTTAAATACTAACGGACTCGCTGACTCACTCAGCAGCAAAAACATCTCTTCACCTCTAGTTTGAACTGAGCTCTGTGGAAGTGCCATCAGTGCTTTTTAGGGAAAGAAAATCATCAGCAATGCACAGAAATGTTCCATAATCCAACTTTATTAGAGCAATGTGATGACAGCAAAGGGCTGATGTATACGGAGGCGTCTGGCGCAGAGGGTTGTGTGCTGCTGATCGGTTCAGGGGGTCACAGATTCAAACCCCACTGCAGTCAGCATGTCGTTGTGTCCCTGAGATACTTCACCCCAAATTGTTCCTGTGGTGATTGTCCACAGTATTGAGTATGTAAGTCGCTTTGGATAAAATAAATAAGAGTGGTAAAAGCAGAGGTAGCAGTGATGACAGTGCAACGAGATAACATTCAATGTCAATGTGCATATTTACACTTACAGTCTAAAAACGTTGAATGTACAAAACTGTATAGAAGGGGACAAGTCATGTGTGTAATTGAAGAGTCTACATTTCTGCCCTTTTATGAGGATCTTCAGTGACTTCCTGTCTGCGTCTGGCAAAGCTCACCCTTGCCTCCTAGTGGTCAGCGAGGAGGTTGCACCCCCTTGAATGGAGGATGTGATCTGTGTGTGTGTGCATGTGTGTGCATGTGCGTGTGCGTGTGCGTGTGTGTGTGTCCGTTGAGGTGGAAAGTAGTGCAGTACAAATACTTTGTTACTGTACTTAAGTACATCCATTGACTTCTTACATGTTGAACCCAAATACCTGTACTTTCTACTTCTTACATGTTGAACCCAAATACCTGTACTTTCTACTTCTTACATGTTGAACTCAAATACCTGTACTTTCTACTTCTTACATGTTGAACTCAAATACCTGTACTTTCTACTTCTTACATTTAGAACACAAATACCTGTACTTTCTACTTCTTACATGTTGAACTCAAATACCTGTACTTTCTACTTCTTACATGTACATGTTGAACTCAAATACCTGTACTTTCTACTTCTTACATGTTGAACCCAAATACCTGTACTTTCTACTTCTTACATGTTGAACCCAAATACCTGTACTTTCTACTTCTTACATGTTGAACTCAAATACCTGTACTTTCTACTTCTCACATGTTGAACCCAAATACCTGTACTTTCTACTTCTTACATGTTGAACTCAAATACCTGTACTTTCTACTTCTTACATGTTGAACCCAAATACCTGTACTTTCTACTTCTTACATGTTGAACCCAAATACCTGAACTTTCTACTTCCTACATGTTGAACCCAAATACCTGTACTTTCTACTTCTTACATGTTGAACCCAAATACCTGTACTTTCTACTTCTTACATGTTGAACCCAAATACCTGTACTTTCTACTTCTCACATGTTGAACTCAAATACCTGTACTTTCTACTTCTTACATGTTGAACTCAAATACCTGTACTTTCTACTTCTTACATGTTGAACTCAAATACCTGTACTTTCTACTTCTCTCATTTCCCAAACAGCTGGTTCCTTTAGTCTGAATGTGTGTTTGATGCGTGATCATTATTCTTTAGAGTCATTGCGTGCCTATTGATTTGAACACGATCCGTGTATCCATCATTTCCTGGTCTTCTCTAAAGAAGAGGGACCAATGGAAACGTTGTCATGTTGCCGTTGTTCAGCTAACAATGACATTTTTGTTCTGGTGTTGGCGAAGTCCTTAGGGACTTGGCTTGGTAACTGGAAGGTCACCAGTTCAAGTCCCGGAAAGACAAAGTGCTACCGAGGTGTCCCTGAGTAAGGCACCGTTCACTACACCGCTCCCCGGGCGCCGTACATAATGGCAGCCCACTGCTCCTCACACTAGGATGGGTCAAATGCAAAGAAACCGTTTCGTTACATAGTACCTGTACTACGTAATGACAATAAGTTGAATCTTCTTCAATATCTTGTTCTATTAATATAAAGGGAGGTCAGGTACTCTTTAAAACAGCTGCTAGTTATTGGTACTTTTTACTGAAGTACATGTCAAAGTCTCTTTACTTTCACTTGAGTGAAGAAGTTTAGTCAGTACTTCTACTTTCACCAGAGTATTTTTAAACACGAGTATCTGTACAGATCTGTCTGAGTGAAGGATGTGTGTACTTTTGCCATCTCTCTGTGTGTCAGTGTGTGTGTGTATGTATGTGTGTGTATGTGTGTGTGTGTGTGGTGTGTGTGTGTGTGTGTGTGTGTGTGTGTGTGTGTGTGTGTGTGTGTGTGTGTGTGTGTGTGTGTGTGTGTGTGTGTGTGTGTGTGTGTGTGTGTGTGTGTGTGTGTGTGTGTGTGTGTGTCGCTGCCAAGGACCTGTCCGTCTAGTCCATGGGCGTCCTTTAATCTGCCTGACACACGTGCGAGGCCCCCAGTGGTATTAGGCCCATTAGCTTAGGATGAATTTGTATTAGCTCAAGTGAATGTGTGCGCATGTGTGTGTGCCCTTGCATGTGTGATGAGTGTGTAATCTGTCTGACACCAAGCAAGGAGGGAGAAACACTCGAGGGATGACGGTTAATAAGTCTGCGTTTACAGACTGACTCTATGGAGGAAGACAGTCATCTATGTTGCAGTTGCTTGTTGGTGGGTTTCTCTATTGATGTGGGTCTGTCACATCTAAGTGTTGCCTTTAAAGGTCACCTATCATGCTATTTTTAGGTATATATTATGGGTCTCAGATATATACAAATATATAAAAAACATGTGCATGAAGTGTTTTTGCTAAAATACTAAACAGATCATACATTTTAGACATCCCTCGTATCCCTCTGTTTCAGCCCTGTTAGAGACACGCTGATTCTGGGTCCTTAGCTTGAAAAGAGAGGAGGGGGACCAAATGCCTGCTCAGAATTCTACGAGACACAGCTAAATGCTACCGTAATTAAACGCCATCATGTTCCAAACCACATCAAGGATTCTCTCTGAAACAGTTTGGAGCTCAAAGGCTTTCTCTCTTGCCGGTTATACCACAAGGTGAGTTCCTTTTTATTTCCTGCTTCTTCACACACATGCTCTCCAGTACAGGTTAGCTCTGAGTGTTAGCGATGCTAATGTAAAAACCGACCATATTACGTCTAAAACACGTCGCTGATTGGGCCGTGGGTCCACATTTCAGATATTACGTCATATCGGACGCAAATCTGGATCAGCTCCGTTGTTTCCCCGTTTTTAGAGATTTGGGTACGGAGGAAAAGAGAGAGGGTTTTATTTGCTGACGCTGCGTGAGTTCCCCGACACACCGGGGACACATGTTGATGTAGAGAAGACATCACAAAGTGCATTTTGCATGATAGGTCCCCTTTAAATCTTTGATGTTTCTCAACTCACCACAAATGTAGAACTCAAGCTGCAACTTAACTTCATTTTTTCCGCATTTCCCATTCAAGTCAGGTCTCTAATTCCACCGCCTTCTCTTCCCTCTCAGCCATATCGTCCCATTTCTTCCTCGTTTGTTGCCCCTCTATCATATCACAGTGCATTTCCCAACCAATAAACGGAGGCACTCTTCTGTAGAAATGTATTTATCTTTCACATAAACTCCATTCCGGCTCCACTGGTCTCTCTCCAGTAGCTCCACTGGCACTTCATTTCTATTAATGGTTCTGCAACTGGCGCTCCAATCCAATCCGTTGCTAGTCAGGGTGCATGAGGCACATGAGGGAATATGCAGAGCAATTATCCTGTGTAATGCGCATGGACCACTAATGCATCTCTGCTCATTGTGGGGTGCAGGAAACATTGCACATGCATATATTAACTGTGATGCAGAGGGTGAGAAGGATGAAGATGTGTGATATTAGTCAGGTCACATTATTGTAGTCGCTTTCTTGCCAAACACACAGAAGAATTGGCTGCACACTCTTTTTTAAATTATTTTTTGTATTATTTATTCTACATTGGCTTCAACTTGAGATGTGTGTGATGTGTTCTGTTCTTATGTGTGTTCCTTTCGGGACTCTCAACGTGGTCTGTGTTTTTGTTTTTATGTTGACCTTAATTTCTGCCTCATGTCGTTATTGTATTCGTGTTTCTGTGGTCTTCAGATAGTGGGAACGCTGACACAGCATTCCCACTATCGGTTATGCTACGCACGAAATTCTTTATTATTCCGCCGGGTCATTTTGGCCCTCTTCTAAACGTTCAGCTCGGTCGGGAATCAATGGCTATTACTTTTCTCATTCATAACTTTCATAATTCCAGAGATACATCCCATAATACATCACATTTTTAACATGGAAGTCAATGGAGAAATCTTCAGACTTGAACAATCTTCATGCAACTTCAACTGCTAACTGCTCCTTCATACTTTCACTCAGAAACCTCATTCCAACTTTAAAATGTCACACATATTTCTGACATTATTCGTGTGAAACAACTTTTAAATCTGATTCTTACTTTTAGAGATATTAAACATTGTTCAGCGCATGGTAAAGAGGCCTTCTTCAGATTTTAGAGTGTGTGGTGTGGTGTCACAGCTAGAGTGGAGGACAGATTTAATTTTGCCTTCATATTTTCTTTTAAACCTGCCATAATTCCCAAACCCTACATTCCTGAGACATAATCTTTCTTGACAAACGTAGAAAACATCTCGTAGCTTGAAAGATAAAAAAAATTAAGCAAAATAATACAAATAAATGCCTTGAGGGCATGAAGTGACAAGTACTTTCAACATGTCTCCATTAAACCCCATTGTAAGTTCAGCCTCACCTTTCCCACCACAGCAGCCGCACACCTTTAGTTAAACTGCCAAAAAGCCACATTATTAACCCGAAAGTACACAACAATTCTACTTCAGACGCTCAACTTCCTTGACATGCTTCACGCTTTGAAATGTCACCGATATCTGTTACGGTTCTTCAACAAAACGTTCACATGTAACAGGAGTTTAACAGACTGTCTCAGCCCATTCGTTCCCATCTGATGGAGACTTCATACTGACTTCAACATGTTCCACATATTTTAGACATTATTGGTGACGTATGCTTTTAGTTTTCAGTTCAAATATTCTGCTGCTTTTTCATGCATTTAGACTTTGAATTTCTTGTTCTTATTTCACATTCAAGTCCCCTCTATTCATGAACCCTTTAAAGTACTCAGCCACACCACTTATATACCAGGTGCGACTGTTGTGAGTTAATCTTTCAAATACAAGGTTGCTTGTTTGATTCAAGCTCTTGTAGTCAATATGTCAAGGTGTTTATCCCTAACATTTGATCAGCTCACTAACGACACACACTCAGAGGATCTTTATAAACGTTGTAAGTATTGCACATCTTTAAACACGACTCTTATAAATCACTTTTAAAACCAGCGATGCACTACAGTGTCAGCTTTTCTAAAATAGAAACTTAAATGTTCACATCTTTCTAAATGATTCTACTTTTCAATGAGCTACAAAGAATCCTAATAATAATCCCATTTTCAATCTTCCAACTGTTCATATTTTTTGGTCAATTAACAAACCTGTTAAAAATGTGTTGTTCAACAAATTTGAGCCTTTGCCACATTTATTTAAATTATTTATATAATTCCTACATAATGGGGAAGCTTCCCACTCTATGTTGTGTAAATACAGGGTTGCGTTCCGATAATCCAAAAATCAGCTCCTAAATTCTAACACTATCTCCTATCCCTTGACCTCTGAGTGAAAGGTCACGGGGTTAAGGGATAGTGGATAGGAGAATTCAAAAGGACTTAGGAGAAGAGACCGCGGTACTTTAGAGAATCGACTGCACTTTCACTATCCCACGTGTTTCTGATGCGCCAGCGGACGTCCTGAATGTGCGTCTGCTGCTGTGGGGAAACTATGGAGACTACAGTTCTCTATACAGCGGACTACAACATGGATGTTCAATAAGAACGAGGGACTCCTGTGAACTCATCTAGAGACTCTGTGCTCTGACGCTGTTGCTTTATGCTTTATGAACGGGGACAACAGAGAAACAGATTCTTCAGGACCAAAGCTGGAATTGAAATAAAAAAGGAAAGTGAAGCTTCTGCTCGTCACCCTCTCCCTCCGGTCCTCATTAATACAAATGATCCCAATACGTATGATTGATGGAAAGATCTTAAATCAATACAGATGTATTTATTATAAACGTTAGTCCTTAACATCTATCACTGTGTATATCACCATTCAAACATCTTTTAAAAGTTGAACAAACCACACAGCTCAGTAAAGACTGTGAGATGTTGACTTTATTTGATCATTTCAGTAAAAACTAACGTTCATATTTCTCTCTTTGATTATAATACTGATGAACGTTCAGAACAAAGCACTTTGGCAACTTACCACATACGTTTAGCTTAATGAGCACCGTAACTTTCATGATATCATTTCTCCGTCATAATCGGTTGTTTCCGTGAACGGCCGACTGTTGTGATGACAAATGCTGCGGCTGCAATGCATTGTGGGGCAGAATTTTCTCCTCTTCTTTCGGTTAGTGAGGTCCAGTGGTTCCTAAGCTAAAGGAGGTTATAAAGGAAGTTTGAAACCTCCTTTCCTTTCATTTGGAGAATTGGAACGGCACTTATCATGGCTGCCACTGACGTACTTCCGGGTCATTTCACTCCGTTAGGAATGTTCCTAAGCTAAATGGACTATTGGAATGCAACCCAAGTCTCACCATGGAAACCTTTGATCTCTGGACACCTCGTTAGCTCAAATACCTGTGTCATGGAACACGATGATGTCATCCAACTGACATGCTCAGAGCAGCAGACTTCAGGTAATGGTTAATGGTCCAGCCCTCAACAGCTCTACGTCAATTATGGGGTGTCATCATATGCCGTTTCCATGAGATCCATCTGAGATCTCACCAAAGGCTGTTGCCATGGAAACGCATCCCTCGCCATAAAACACGATGTCGCTGTAGCTCCAATAGACACGGTCCGGTCGTCCCACAATCTTCACCTGTATATCACCTATCCATGCCTCAACAGCTCTACGTCAAATCTGACATCTCATCATATGCCGTTTCCATGGAAACGCATCCCTCGCCATAAAAGACGATGTGGCTATAACTCCTATGAACATTTTCAAAAAGTGATCAAACTTCACAAGTGTGCTAACTAAGTCCAGCCGTGAAGACATCTACGGGACAGTTTTGAGATTTCTTCAAATGCCGTTGCCATGGCAACACAATGCTCACCATGAAACACAGTTCTCATAACTTCGGTGAAAATGCTCCAAAACTTCACAGGTTTGGTAACGCATCGGAGCATATTATGAGATGTCATCAAATGTCGTTGCCATGGTGACAGATCATTCGCCATCAAGTTAGTTCAAAAGTTTGCAGTTCAAATATTCTGCTGCTTTTCACTTTCTTCTCTCATCAAACATTCAAGCCCCCAGTGTTCATGCATCATTTCAATCTAAATTCTTCACTTTCTTCTTACACATTACATTTCAGCATAGCAGTTTAGCGTCAGCTTTTCAGCATAAAGCATTCCCACTAGCAATTTCTTCAGGAATTGCATTCTCTAGTTCTATATGCAAACCCCAGCCATTTGAACTACAATACAGTTTCCAAGTATTCAACAGAAATTCAGAACATATTAACCATCTTTTATTTATCATCATAAAAAACCAACAACAGTCATTCATTCTTCAGACTCCAGCTTTCATCTGGTTGTTGGGTGGCAGGGCCTTGCCCAGGTGGGTCCCCACGGTCAGTCCAAACTCCTTGGCGGCATGTTTCTCATGGACCTCAGGCTTCAGCTGGTAACCCTTCTCCCCATCAAAGCAATCCAAGGGAGTGAAAGCAAGTGGGTTTTCTCCCAGGAGGCCTTGCATGCGCGTGCGCCAGCCCTCCAGCATGGTCCCGCGTGCCTCAGAGGGAACGTGAGAGGGGGCCCAGAAGATCTGAGGAGCCAGAACCTGGAAGCCACAGTAGTGCAGGATGCCATTCTGGAGGAAACAGAGAGATACAATTAGTGATGATGCAGACAATAAATAAGTTTCCTCTGGAACAGCTTTATGATAATCATTGATCCAAATAAAATACCTGCAGTGGCCAAAGAGTGACATTCATGTCTCCATTAATGCCATTTGAACTGAACATGGACTCCTGAGACCCAGTGGTGAAGGAGAGCATGGCCTTCTTGTCCTGTGGAAAAAGACAAGATCTACTGTAAGTAGGGAGAGATAGAGTCACAATAATGCAAACCTCTTGATTTGCTTTGTTACCTTGAAGATTCCCTGGCTGTAGCGCTTCTCGTGGGTGAAGGCAAAGCCCAGTGTGAACACCCGGTCCATCCAGCCCTTCATGATGGCAGGAACAGTGAACCAGTACATGGGGAACTGAGAAGTAGTTCTTAAGGTTAGTTCATAACAGAGGCATGGCTTAACAAAACAGAAACATACCAATTCTGGCTCTACCTGAAAAATGACGAGGTCGGCCTCAGTGAGTTTGCGTTGTTCTTCAGTGATATCAGCAGTAAGCTTTCCCGCCTCCCATGCCAGTTTGGTCTCCTCTCCGTAACAGAAGTGATCTGCATTCTTAACTTTTCCTGCAGGGAAAATAAATGTTTGCGAGTCTGAAGACCAGTTTGAAAGCTAAACTATTTATTTTCAGTGAGGTATTTACCAGTGATGTCCTCAGCTGTAGCAGTGGCCTTAAACGTCATGGCATACAGGTCAGATACTTCTACTGCGCAGCCTTTAGCAGTTAAAACTTCCACCGCAACGTCTTTGGCTGCAGAGTTGAAGGAGCCAGAGCTCTGGTGTGCATACACAATCAACACTTGCTTTGACACTAAAACAAGAAATACATGATTCCAATGAGAACACATCAGAACAGAAACACATGTATTAGATTCAATCTGAACATGAGCTATACACTCAAGCCCTCAGCAAATACAAGAACACAAAGTTAAAAACATACCCATTTTGAAGCAGGAAATTGTAAATGCTGGATTTTACAATTAGACTGTGTGTTGAAGGAAAGGGTGGCTCATGCTAGAGCAAACTGAAGAAGCTGCTTTTATACTCCACACAACTCAACATACTGCCTTCTGGCTCATTTCTCACAGGTGCTGTCGATCAGCAATCAAGGTCACTGACCAATCAGATGGCAACTACCAGGACTCATCAATCTAGTATCTACTCTACATGTATTCACTGAATTTCGGCAGCATTTTAAATGTGGAGAAACTTTTCTACCACTACAAGCCAAGTATGTGTATGTGTTTATCCAGCTGCAGATTTAACCTGTTTTTAACACGGTATACACTTACAATAGAACAGTTGCAAAAACATTTTGTCAGGAGGAGCGGCTCAACTCCGAGTCCCTCCCGGATGACCGAACTTCTCACCTTATCCCTAAAGGCCCTGTCACACTGTTCCGAAATTGACACCCGATGGACACACGAATATGGAATTGTGAATTTCGCACGAAGATGGCCCCGAACCACACACAAAGGCAACATTTACATTACATTTAAGACATACAACTGCAATGAAAGTACCAAAATCAATTATGTTACAGTACTATGATACTGTACTGATATCTTCAGACTTTGTTCTTTACTTTATCCGTCGTTATATGTAGAAAATATTACGTTTTCTCCGTAATGTTGTTTCCATAACAACAACAACTTCCTGTCAACTGTCCTTCAAAATAATATATTATATCCTTTTTAGTTTCACAGAACACAAATTGGGTTATTTACATAATATATTTACATGATTTTGTTGTGCAATAAAACAACCCGATGGACACACGATAAAGGAAATGTTCAAATTCGGCTGTGATCGTAGCAACATCGGGCCATTCGTGAGGGCATCTTAAGCCATCGTATGACCGCCGGTGGAGTTTCTCAGGCTCCGGCAGCAACTTCGTGAGCGGTGGTAAAATCTTTGGCATGCCATAAAATTGCCGAAGGACCTTGCGAAGGTTCATTTTCGTGTTGAATTCGTGTGTCACTTGTGCCCTTCGTAAGGCCATCGTGAGGGCATCTTGTTATCATCGGTGCCATCGGGCATTCGCCCCGATCAGAGTGAGGGCGAATGCCCGATGGCACCGATGATAACACGAAGATGAGACGATTTGACAAGATGCCCTCACGATGCCTTACGAAGTTGCCGCTCACGAAGTTGCTGCCGGAGCCTGAGAAACTCCACCGGCGGTCATTCGATGGCTTAAGATGCCCTCACGAATGGCCCGATGTTGCTACGATCACAGCCGAATTTGAACATTTCCTTTATCGTGTGTCCATCGGGTGTCAATTTCGGGACAGTGTGACAGGGCCTTAAGGGAGACACCAGCCACCCTGCGGAGAAAACCCATCTCGGCCGCTTGTATCCGCGATCTCGTTCTTTCGGTCATGACCCATCCTTCATGACCATAGGTGAGGGTAGGAACGAAAAAGGCCCGGTAGACAGAGAGCTTTGCCTTCTGGCTCAGCTCCCTTTTCGTCACAACGGTGCGGTAAAGCGACTGCAGTACCGTTCCCGCGATTCTCCGTTCCATCTCACACTCCATTGTTCCCTCACTCGAGAACAAGACCCCGAGATACTTGAACTCCTTCACTTGGGGTTAGGACTCATTCCCTACTTGGAGTGGACAGTCCATCGGTTTCCTGCTGAGAACCATGGTCTCAGATTTGGAGGTGCTGATCCTCATCCCAGCCGCTTCACACTCGGTTGCGAACCGATCTAGTGAGTGCTGAAGGTCGCAGACCGATGAAGCCATTAGAACCACATCATCTGCAAAAAGCAGTGGTGCAATCCTTAGTCCACCGAACTGCAGACCCCCTCCCCCACGACTCGAAATCCGATCCATGTATATTACAAACAGGATTGGTGACAAAGCGCAGCCCTGGCGGAGGCCAACCTTCACCGGAAATGGGTCCGACTTACTGCCGAGGACCCGGACACAGCTCTCGCTTTGGAAGTACAGAGACTGGATGGCCCTGAGTAGAGACCCCCTCACCCCCGCAGCACCTCCCACAGTAACTCGGTCATACGCCTTCTCCAAGTCTACAAAACAAATGTAGACCGGATAAGCGTACTCCCAAGCCCCCCCAGGATCCTTGCGAGAGTAAAAAGCTGATCCGTCGTTCCTCGACCAGGACGGAATCCGCATTGATCCTCCTCTATCTGAGGTTCGACAATCGGCCTGACCCTCCTTTCGAGTACCTTACGGCCCGTCTACACTACAGGCATCGAAAAATGCTTTCAAACGCGTCGCCCATTCATTTGAATGGGGTGACGTAGAAGAGTTTGAATCTTCGCCGAACTGCATTGTGGGGAGCGGAGTATGGCTTTGCAAGCATCGTGAGCATCAAAAGTTGAGCAATGTTCAACTTTTGATGCTCCCGAAGCTGGCATCAGCCAATCAAAACCCGTTTATGCAAATCCCGCCAGTACAAGCGCTAGCCAATCAAACCGCGTGCAAGCTGGGAGAGCCAGACCGCAGTTCATTTCCTCATATTCCAAACGAGAAATTACGGTAGCAAATCACCCGGTTCTTTACGACCAGAACTATTTACCGTGATACAAACCGGAGGAAGCAGGCATGGAGGGAGGTGGCAGAGACAGTGGGTGAAACTGGTAGGTTTCTGTCTGTTTGGGGATTTTATCTCCAGTTTACTTCGTTTTAACATTGCTATTGCTTTGTATGTCGGGGGCGGGAGATTCATGTGATTGGTTGTTGGTCACGAGAAATCGCCAAGCCTCAGACACGCCCAGCTTCAAGATTTGTTGATGCCTGTAGTGTAGACGGGCCGTTAGAGTAAACTTTCCCGGGGAGGCTGAGTAGTGTGATGCCTCTGTAATTGGCACACACCCTCTGATCCCCCTTTTTAAAAAGGGGAACCACCACGCCGGTCTGCCACTCCTTTGGTACTGTTTCCGACTTCCACGCAATGTTGATGAGACAACAGTGTTATATAAATTCAGGTAAAATGCTGAGAAGTACAAATGCTTTACTGGCTCTAATTATTGTATCTGCAAACCCCAGCCATTTGAACTACAACACAGTTTCCAAGTATTCAACAGAAATTCAGAACATATTAACCATCTTTTATTTATCATCATAAAAAACCAACAACAGTCATTCATTCTTCAGACTCCAGCTTTCATCTGGTTGTTGGGTGGCAGGGCCTTGCCCAGGTGGATCCCTACGGTCAGTCCAAACTCCTTGGCGGCATGTTTCTCATGGACCTCAGGCTTCAGCTGGTAACCCTTCTCCCCATCAAAGCAGTCCAAGGGAGTGAAAGCAAGTGGGTTTTCTCCCAGGAGGCCTTGCATGCGCGTGCGCCAGCCCTCCAGCATGGTACCGCGTGCCTCAGAGGGAACGTGAGAGGGGGCCCAGAAGATCTGCGGAGCCAGAACCTGGAAGCCACAGTAGTGCAGGATGCCATTCTGGAGGAAACAGGGAGATATAATTAGTGATGATGCAGACAATAAATAAGTTTCCTCTGGAACAGCTTTTTGATAATCATTGATCCAAATAAAATACCTGCAGTGGCCAAAGAGTGACATTCATGTCTCCATTAATGCCATTTGCACTGAACATGGACTCCTGAGACCCAGTGGTGAAGGAGAGCATGGCCTTCTTGTCCTGTGGAAAAAGACAAGATCCACTGTAAGTAGGGAGAGATAGAGTCACAATAATGCAAGGCAAGTTTATTTATATAGCATCTTTCAACACAAGGCAATTCAAAGTGCTTTACAAAAAATGAAAGACATTAAGAAAATGGCATTTAAAATCAGTCATTAAAAAGAAAAGCTAATAAAATAAACATTAAAAGAAAAAATACATGGATAAAAGTTACAGTGCAGTTTAAGATATGAATAGTTCAATTAAAAGCAGCAACAAAAAGAAAAGTCTTCAGCCTGGATTTGAAAGTAGTCAGAGTTGCAGCGGACCTGCAGGTTTCTGGGAGTTTGTTCCAGATATTTGGAGCATAATAACTGAACGCTGCTTCTCCATGTTTAGTTCTGACTCTGGGGACAGAAAGCTGACCAGTGCCTGAAGACCTGAGAGATATGGATGGTTCATCATTTAGCAGGAGGTCAGAAATGTATTTTGGCCCTAAACCATTCAGTGCTTTATAAACCAGCAGTAGTATTTTGAAATCTATTCTTTGACACACAGGAAGCCAGTGTAAAGACTTCAGAACAGGAGTGATGTGATCCACTTTCTTAGTGTTAGTGAGGACTCGAGCAGCGGCGTTCTGAATCAGCTGCAGCTTTCTAATAGATTTTTTAGTGAGACCTGTGAAGACACCATTGCAGTAGTCCAGTCTACTGAAGATAAAAGCATGGACAAGTTTTTCCAAATCCTGCTGTGACATTAGTCTTTTAATCCTAGATATGTTCTTTAGGTGATAGTAGGCTGATTTAGGAACTGTTTTAATGTGACTGTTGAAACTCAGGTCAGAGTCCATGACTACACCTAGAGTTCTGGCGCTATCTGTTGTTTTGAACATTGCAGACTGAAGCTCAGCGCTAACTTTTATACGTTCTGACTTGGCTCCAAAAACCATTACCTGAGTTTTATCTTTGTTTAATTGGAGAAAGTTCTGACACATCCAGTCATTGATTTGTTCAATGCACTTACTCAGTGTTTGAATTGGAGCATAGTCTCCTGGTGACATTGTTACGTACATGTGTGTCATCCGCATAGCTATGGTAACTTATTTTGTTGTTTTTCATTATCTGAGCCAGTGGTAGCATGTAGACGTTAAAAAGAAGAGGCCCCAAGATGGAGCCTTGAGGTACCCCACAATAAGGCAAACCTCTTGATTTGCTTTGTTACCTTGAAGATTCCCTGGCTGTAGCGCTTCTCGTGGGTGAAGGCAAAGCCCAGTGTGAGCACCCGGTCCATCCAGCCCTTCATGATGGCAGGAACAGTGAACCAGTACATGGGGAACTGAGAAGTAGGGCTTAAGGTTAGTTCATAACAGAGGCATGGCTTAAAAGAATAACACATTTTTATTCTGGCTCTACCTGAAAAATGACGAGGTCGGCCTCAGTGAGTTTGCGTTGTTCTTCAGAGATATCAGCAGTAAGCTTTCCCGCCTCCCATGCCAGTTGGGTCTCCTCTCAGTAACAGAAGTGATCTGCATTCTTAACTTTTCCTGCAGGGAAAATAAATGTTTGCGAATCTGAAGACCAGTTTGAAAGCTAAACTATTTATTTTCAGTGAGGTATTTACCAGTGATGTCCTCAGCTGTAGCAGTGGCCTTAAACGTCATGGCATACAGGTCAGATACTTCCACTGCGCAGCCCTTAGCAGTTAAAACTTCCACCGCAGCGTCTTTGGCTGCAGAGTTGAAGGAGCCAGAGCTCTGGTGTGCATACACAATCAACACTTTCTTTGACGCTAAAACAAGAAATACATGATTCCAATGAGAACACATCAGAACAGAAACACATGTATTAGATTCAATCTGAACATGAGCTATACACTCAAGGCCTCAGCAAATACAAGAACACAAAGTTAAAAACATACCCATTTTGAAGCAGGAAATTGTAAATGCTGGATTTTACAATTAGACTGTGTGTTGAAGGAAAGGGTGGCTCATGCTAGAACAAACTGAAGAAGCTGCTTTTATACTCCACACCACTCAACATACTGCCTTCTGGCTCATTTCTCACAGGTGCTGTCAATCAGCAATCAAGGTCACTGACCAATCAGATGGCAACTACCAGGACTCATCGATCTAGTATCTACTCTACATGTATTCACTGAATTTCGGCAGCATTTTAAATGGGGAGGAACTTTTTTACCACTACAAGCCAAGTATGTGTATGTGTTTATCCAGCTGCAGATTTAACCTGTTTTTAACACGGTATACACTTACAATAGAACAGTTGCAAAAATATTTTGTCAGGAGGAGCGGCTCAACTCCGAGTCCCTCCCGGATGACCAAACTTCTCACCTTATCCCTAAGGGAGACACCAGCCACCCTGCGGAGAAAACCCATCTCAGCTGCTTGTATCAGCGATCTCGTTCTTTCGGTCATGACCCATCCTTCATGACCATAGGTGAGGGTAGGAACGAAAATGGCCCGGTAGACAGAGAGCTTTGCCTTCTGGCTCAGCTCTCTTTTCGTCACAACGGTGCGGTAAAGCGACTGCAGTACCGCTCCCGCTGCTCAGATTCTCCGGCCCATCTCACGCTCCATTGTTCCCTCACTCGAGAACAAGACCCCAAGATACTTGAACTCCTTCACTTGGGGTAAGGACTCATTCTCAAATTGGAGTGGACAGTCCATCGGTTTTCTGCTGAGAACCCTGGCCTCAGATTTGGAGGTGCTGATCCTCATCCCAGCCGCTTCACACTCTGTTGCGAACCGATCCAGTGAGTGCTGAAGGTCGCAGACCGATGAAGCCATTAGAACCACATCATCTGCAAAAAGCAGTGGTGCAATCCTTAGTCCACCGAACTGCAGACCCCCTCCCCCATGACTACGCCTCGAAATCCGACCCATGTATATTACAAACAGGATTGGTGACAAAGCGCAGCCCTGGCGGAGGCCAACCCTCACCGGAAATGGGTCCGACTTACTGCCGAGGACCCGGACACAGCTCTCGCTTTGGAAGTACAGAGACTGGATGGCCCTGAGTAGAGACCCCCTCACCCCATACTCCCGCAGCACCTCCCACAGTAACTCCCTGGGAACTCGGTCATACGCCTTCTCCAAGTCTACAAAACACATGTAGACCGGATAAGCGTACTCCCAAGCCCCCTCCAGGATCCTTGCGAGAGTAAAAAGCTGATCCGTCGTTCCACGACCAGGACGGAATCCGCATTGTTCCTCCTCAATCTGAGTTTCGACAATCGGCCTGACCCTCCTTTCGAGTACCTTACGGCCCGTCTACACTACAGGCATCGAAAAATGCTTTCAACGCTTCGCCCATTCATTTGAATGGGGTGACGTAGAAGATTTTGAATCTTCGCCGAACTGCATTGTGGGGAGCGGAGCATGGCTTCGCAAGCATCGTGAGCATCAAAAGTTGAGCAATGTTCAACTTTTGATGCTCCCGATGCTTTCGAAGCTGGCATCAGCCAATCAAATCCCGTTTATGTAAATCCCGCCAGTACAAGCGCTAGCCAATCAAACCGCGTGCAAGCTGGGAGAGCCAGACCGCAGTTCATTTCCTCATATTCCAAACGAGAAATTGCGGTAGCAATCACCCGGTTCTTTACGACCAGAACTATTTACCGGGATACAAACCGGAGGAACCAGGCATGGAGGGAGGTGGCAGAGACAGTGGGGGAAACTGGTAGGTTTTCGTCTGTTTGGGGATTTTATATCCAGTTTACTTCGTTTTAACATTGCTATTCTTTGTATGTCGGGGTCGGGAGATTCATGCGATTGGTTGTTGGTCACGAGAAATCGCCAAGCCTCGGACACGCCCAGCTTCAAGATTTGTTGATGCCTGTAGTGTAGACGGGCCGTTAGAGTAAACTTTCCCGGGGAGGCTGAGTAGTGTGATGCCTCTGTAATTGGCACACACCCTCTGATCCCCTTTTTTAAAAAGGGGAACCACCACCCCGGTCTGCCACTCCTTCGGTACTGTTTCCGACTTCCACGCAATGTTGATGAGACAACAGTGTTATATAAATTCAGGTAAAATGCTGAGAAGTACAAGTAGTGCTTTACTGGCTCTAATTATTGTATCTGCAAACCCCAGCCATTTGAACTACAACACAGTTTCCAAGTATTCAACAGAAATTCAGAACATATTAACCATCTTTTATTTATTTATCATAAAAAACCAACAACAGTCATTCACTCTTCAGACTCCAGCTTTCATCTGGTTGTTGGGTGGCAGGGCCTTGCCCAGGTGGTTCCCTACGGTCAGTCCAAACTCCTTGGCGGCATGTTTCTCATGGACCTCAGGCTTCAGCTGGTAACCCTTCTCCCCATCAAAGCAGTCCAAGGGAGTGAAAGCAAGTGGGTTTTCTCCCAGGAGGCCTTGCATGCGCGTGCGCCAACCCTCCAGCATGGTACCGCGTGCCTCAGAGGAAATGTGAGACGGGGCCCAGAAGATCTGAGGAGCCAGAACCTGGAAGCCACAGTAGTGCAGGATGCCATTCTGGAGGAAACCGGGAGATACAATTAGTGATGATGCAGACAATAAATAAGTTTCCTCTGGAACAGCTTTATGATAATCATTGATCCAAATAAAATACCTGCAGTGGCCAAAGAGTGACATTCATGTCTCCATTAATGCCATTTGCACTGAACATGGACTCCTGAGACCCAGTGGTGAAGGAGAGCATGGCCTTCTTGTCCTGTGGAAAAAGACAAGATCTACTGTAAGTAGGGAGAAATAATGCAAGGCAAGTTTATTTATATAGCATCTTTCAACACAAGGCAATTCAAAGTGCTTTACAAAAAATGAAAGACATTAAGAAAATGGCATTTAAAATCAGTCATTAAAAAGAAAAGCTAATAAAATAAACATTAAAAGAAAAAATACATGGATAAAAGTTACAGTGCAGTTTAAGATATGAATAGTTCAATTAAAAGCAGCAACAAAAAGAAAAGTCTTCAGCCTGGATTTAAAAGTAGTCAGAGTTGCAGCGGACCTGCAGGTTTCTGGGAGTTCGTTCCAGATATTTGGAGCATAATAACTGAACGCTGCTTCTCCATGTTTAGTTCTGACTCTGGGGACAGAAAGCTGACCAGTGCCTGAAGACCTGAGAGATATGGATGGTTCATCATTTAGCAGGAGGTCAGAAATGTATTTTGGCCCTAAACCATTCAGTGCTTTATAAACCAGCAGTAGTATTTTGAAATCTATTCTTTGACACACAGGAAGCCAGTGTAAAGACTTCAGAACAGGAGTGATGTGATCCACTTTCTTAGTGTTAGTGAGGACTCGAGCAGCGGCGTTCTGAATCAGCTGCAGCTTTCTAATAGATTTTTTAGTGAGACCTGTGAAGACACCATTGCAGTAGTCCAGTCTACTGAAGATAAAAGCATGGACAAGTTTTTCCAAATCCTGCTGTGACATTAGTCTTTTAATCCTAGATATGTTCTTTAGGTGATAGTAGGCTGATTTAGGAACTGTTTTAATGTGACTGTTGAAACTCATGTCAGAGTCCATGACTACACCTAGAGTTCTGGCTCTGTTGTTTTGAACATTGCAGACTGAAGCTCAGCGCTAACTTTTATACGTTCTGACTTGGCTCCAAAAACCATTACCTGAGTTTTATCTTTGTTTAATTGGAGAAAGTTCTGACACATCCAGTCATTGATTTGTTCAATGCACTTACTCAGTGTTTGAATTGGAGCATAGTCTCCTGGTGACATTGTTACGTACATGTGTGTCATCCGCATAGCTATGGTAACTTATTTTGTTGTTCTTCATTATCTGAGCCAGTGGTAGCATGTAGACGTTAAAGAGAAGAGGCCCCAAGATGGAGCCTTGAGGTACCCCACAATAAGGCAAACCTCTTGATTTGCTTTGTTACCTTGAAGATTCCCTGGCTGTAGCGCTTCTCGTGGGTGAAGGCAAAGCCCAGTGTGAGCACCCGGTCCATCCAGCCCTTCATGATGGCAGGAACAGTGAACCAGTACATGGGGAACTGAGAAGTAGGGCTAAGGTTAGTTCATAACAGAGGCATGGCTTAAAAGAATAACACATTTTCACTCTGGCTCTACCTGAAAAATGACGAGGTCGGCCTCAGTGAGTTTGCGTTGTTCTTCAGAGATATCAGCAGTAAGCTTTCCCGCCTCCCATGCCAGTTTGGTCTCCTCTCCGTAACAGAAGTGATCTGCATTCTTAACTTTTCCTGCAGGGAAAATAAATGTTTGCGAATCGGAAGATCAATTTGAAAGCTAAACTATTTATTTTCAGTGAGGTATTTACCAGTGATGTCCTCAGCTGTAGCAGTGGCCTTAAACGTCATGGCATACAGGTCAGATACTTCTACTGCGCAGCCCTTAGCAGTTAAAACTTCCACCGCAGCGTCTTTGGCTGCAGAGTTGAAGGAGCCAGAGCTCTGGTGTGCATACACAATCAACACTTTCTTTGACACTAAAACAAGAAATACATGATTCCAATGAGAACACATCAGAACAGAAACACATGTATTAGATTCAATCTGAACATGAGCTATACACTCAAGGCCTCAGCAAATACAAGAACACAAAGTTAAAAACAAACCCATTTTGAAGCAGGAAATTGTAAATGCTGGATTTTACAATTAGACTGTGTGTTGAAGGAAAGGGTGGCTCATGCTAGAGCAAACTGAAGAAGCTGCTTTTATACTCCACACCACTCAACATACTGCCTTCTGGCTCATTTCTCACAGGTGCTGTCGATCAGCAATCAAGGTCACTGACCAATCAGATGGCATCTACCAGGACTCAACAATCTAGTATCTACTCTACATGTATTCACTGAATTTCGGCAGCATTTTAAATGGGGAGGAACTTTTCTACCACTAAAAGCCAGGTAAATGTACATTTTTAATCCAGCTGCAGATTTAACCTGTTTTTAACACAGTATACACTTACAATAAAACAGTTGCAAAAACATTTTGTCATTCATTTTAATGTTTGCTTTATCCCCATTTTAGCCGACCCAGAAAGAGACACAGCGTAGGTTTTTCGTGTCTCTTAAGCATCTTTTAATACAGAGGCCCTGCAGATCTGAAGGATCAGAACGAGGATACTATTCTAGAGCTGGAACGACAATGTGCAGAGCTACAAAAGGCATTCTACAAATATGCATATTTTGAAAGTTATAGGCACCTAAGATCAAATCATAGTTTGGTGATGGGAGGATTAGATCAAAATGACAGGGTTGACAGAATTTAAGTGTTTGAAATGAAGTGTTACAGATTATTTTTGTCAAGTCTCCTGACCACAGAAGTTAACTTGAGAAACTTCAGTGAATAGTCAACTTGGCTCCAAGTTTAGCAATCAGTGAAATCTTTCCCAACAGGAGTTTGATGGACGTCGTGTCGCAATACTTAACATTGGTAAACCTAAAGAAAATTGTATACAACCGGTTGCCATAACGACATATTGTGTGCATTGCCATTAAAGCTGAATGAGTCAAATAACTGTTATATAAATATAAGTGCTTTACTTGATTTATTGGCTCCAATTATTGTATCTGCAAACCCCAGCCATTTGAACTACAACACAGTTTCCAAGTATTCAACATAAATTCAGAACATATTAACCATCTTTTATTTATCATAAAAAAAAACAACAACAGTCATTCACTCTTCAGACTCCAGCTTTCATCTGGTTGTTGGGTGGCAGGGCCTTGCCCAGGTGGATCCCTACGGTCAGTCCAAACTCCTTGGCGGCATGTTTCTCATGGACCTCAGGCTTCAGCTGGTAACCCTTCTCCCCATCAAAGCAGTCCAAGGGAGTGAAAGCAAGTGGGTTTTCTCCCAGGAGGCCTTGCATGCGCGTGCGCCAGCCCTCCAGCATGGTACCGCGTGCCTCAGAGGAAACGTGAGACGGGGCCCAGAAGATCTGAGGAGCCAGAACCTGGAAGCCACAGTAGTGCAGGATGCCATTCTGGAGGAAAAGGAAGGGTAACAAAAATAATAATGGGTGTTGATGCAGACAATAAATAAGTTTCCTCTGGAACAGCATTTTGATAATCATTCGTCCAAATAAAATACCTGCAGTGGCCAAAGAGTGACATTCATGTCTCCATTGATGCCATTTGCACTGAACATGGACTCCTGAGACCCAGTGGTGAAGGAGAGCATGGCCTTCTTGTCCTGTGGAAAAAGACAAGATCTACTGTAAGTAGGGAGAGATAGCGTCACAATAAGGCAAGGCAAGTTTATTTATATAGCATCTTTCAACACAAGGCAATTCAAAGTGCTTTACAAAAAATGAAAGACATTAAGAAAATGGCATTTAAAATCAGTCATTAAAAAGAAAAGCTAATAAAATAAACATTAAAAGAAAAAGTACATGGATAAAAGTTACAGTGCAGTCTAAGATATGAATAGTTCAATTAAAAGCAGCGACAAAAAGAAAAGTCTTCTTGCTGGATTTGAAAGTAGTCAGAGTTGCAGCACACCTGCAGGTTTCTGGGAGTTTGTTCCAGATATTTGGGGCATAATAACTGAACGCTGCTTCTCCATGTTTAGTTCTGACTCTGGGGACAGAAAGCTGACCAGTCCCTGAAGACCTGAGAGATCTGGATGGTTCATCATTTAGCAGGAGGTCAGAAATGTATTTTGGGCCTAAACCATTCAGTGCTTTATAAACCAGCAGCATTATTTAGAAATCTATTCTTTGACCCACAGGAAGCCAGTGTAAAGACTTCAGAACAGGAGTGATGTGATCCACTTTCTTAGTGTTAGTGAGGACTCGAGCAGCGGCGTTCTGAATCAGCTGCAGCTTTCTAATAGATTTTTTAGTGAGACCTGTGAAGACACCATTGCAGTAGTCGAGTCTACTGAAGATAAAAGCATGGACAAGTTTTTCCAAATCCTGCTGTGACATTAGTCTTTTAATCCTAGATATATTCTTTAGGTGATAGTAGGCTGATTTAGTAACTGTTTTAATGTGACTGTTGAAACTCAGGTCAGAGTCCATGACTACACCTAGATTTGTGGCTTTATCTGTTGTTTTGAACATTGCAGACTGAAGCTCAGCGCTAACCTTTATACGTTCTGCCTTGGCTCCAAAAACCATTACCTCAGTTTTATCTTTGTTTAATTGGAGAAAATTCTGACACATCCAGTCATTGATTTGTTCAATGCACTTACTCAGTGTTTGAATTGGAGCATAGTCTCCTGGTGAAATTGTTACGTAAATGTGTGTCATCCGCATAGCTATGGTAACTTATTTTGTTGTTCTTCATTATCTGAGCCAGTGGTAGCATGTAGACGTTAAAGAGAAGAGGCCCCAAGATGGAGCCTTGAGGTACCCCACAATAAGGCAAACCTCTTGATTTGCTTTGTTACCTTGAAGATTCCCTGGCTGTAGCGCTTCTCGTGGGTGAAGGCAAAGCCCAGTGTGAGCACCCGGTCCATCCAGCCCTTCATGATGGCAGGAACAGTGAACCAGTACATGGGGAACTGAGAAGTAGGGCTTAAGGTTAGTTCATAACAGAGGCATGGCTTAACAAAACAGAAACATAACAATTCTGGCTCTACCTGAAAAATGACGAGGTCGGCCTCAGTGAGTTTGCGTTGTTCTTCAGAGATATCAGCAGTAAGCTTTCCCGCCTCCCATGCCAGTTTGGTCTCCTCTCCGTAACAGAAGTGATCCGCATTCTTAACTTTTCCTGCAGGGAAAATAAATGTTTGCGAGTCTGAAGACCAGTTTGAAAGCTAAACTATTTATTTTCAGTGAGGTATTTACCAGTGATGTCCTCAGCTGTAGCAGTGGCCTTAAACGTCATGGCATACAGGTCAGATACTTCTACTGCGCAGCCCTTAGCAGTTAAAACTTCCACCGCAGCGTCTTTGGCTGCAGAGTTGAAGGAGCCAGAGCTCTGGTGTGCATACACAATCAACACTTTCTTTGACACTAAAACAAGAAATACATGATTCCAATGAGAACACATCAGAACAGAAACACATGTATTAGATTCAATGTGAACATGATCTATACACTCAAGCCCTCAGCAAATACAAGAACACAAAGTTAAAAACATACCCATTTTGAAGCAGGAAATTGTAAATGCTGGATTTTACAATTAGACTGTGTGTTGAAGGAAAGGGTGGCTCATGCTAGAGCAAACTGAAGAAGCTGCTTTTATACTCCACACCACTCAACATACTGCCTTCTGGCTCATTTCTCACAGGTGCTGTCAATCAGCAATCAAGGTCACTGACCAATCAGATGGCTGCTACCAGGACTCATCAATCTAGTATCTACTTTACATGTATTCACTGAATTTCGGCAGCATTTTAAATGTGGAGGAACTTTTCTACCACTACAAGCCAAGTATGTGTATGTGTTTATCCAGCTGCAGAAATAACCTGTTTTTAACACAGGACACACTTACATTAGAACAGTTGCAAAAAAAGCATCATTCATGTTTGCTTTTTCCCCGTTTAGCCAACCCGAGACACAGCGTAGGTTTTTCCATGTCTCTGTTTTTCCATCTTTTAATACAGAGGCCCTGCAGATCTGAAGGATCAGAACGAGGATACTATTCTAGAGCTGGGACGACAATGTGCAGAGCTACAAAAGGCATTCTACAAATATGCATATTTTGAAAGTTATAGGCAACTTAAATTAAAGCATTAAAGTATTTTGGTGAAGGGAGGATTAGATCAAAATCACACAGGGTTGACAGACTAAGTGTTTAAATGAAGGGGTTACAGATCAATTTCGTTAATCAATCAATGTTTATTTATATAGCCCAGGGGTGGCCAACCAGTCAGAGGTTAAGAGCCAAATTTGTTCTGTGTTACTGCAAAGAGCCACATCAAACACACAGTCACTGATACTGCTTGTTTCAGTTTTTTGTTTTCTGGACACAAGATTTCAACCACGTCACTGATGCATTTTTGCGGCATTGGGATATATATTTTTTAAATCCTCTGGAGCAGAGAGAGGAGCTGTGGATTATGGTTATTGATTAATGCATCAGTGTTTCTTAGGGTCAAAAACACTAAACTCACAACTTAAAATGAAAGCGTTTCGTTTATTTAATAAAAGAGCACATGTTCAATGTGAAAAGTGACAGTAGTTATAGATTATTTGCAATTTGGTGCTATATATATATATATTTAAAAAACAAAAATTATATATATTTTTTAAACACCTTGAATTCCAGGGGGGGGCGCGGGGCTCCGTTGGCGGGGCGCAGCGCCCCTCCAAGACAATGGTAGGGGAAACACTGGATAGTGTTTAATCAACGGTTTTCCCCCCCTCAAAGGTGATTGGTTCACTGCATCGCAGGTATTATTGTGATTGGCTCTTGGGCCACATCAAAATTAGACGCCTGTCATCCTCTCATACTGACACCTGACACCACACATACACACGTAGGGAGAGCCGGGACGAAAGTAACACGGGATGAAAGTAACACGGGACGAAAGTAACACGGGACGAAAGTAACACGGGACGAAAGTAACGGAGCGATTTTATCCGAGCCCAAACAACTTTGACCGGCCAAATTACGTCAGAATTATCAGCATTCAATACTCAACAGACCTACTAAATATCAGGTTTAACTGTCAGGAGTAGCTAGTGTTGTCACGATACCAACATTTTGGTTTCGATACCAAGTCAAGAATTGCGATTCCGATTCTTTTTCGATACTTTTCTTAAAAAAAGGGAAACAGTCTTAAATGTAATTACTGTGCTTTATTTCACACCAGAACCATAACACAAACTTTTAAACAATGAGAACAATAAATAAAATAAATGACAAGAATTCGTATTAAATACAATTAATACATGTCTCACAGACAGGCCTCGTGGTGTCCGTAGGCTTGCCCTCACTGTCAGAGATATCACTAAAATACTTCCAAATTTCGCTTCTGGCGTCTTTTTTGTCAACAAGCCGAGGCGCAGCGGCAGTTGCACTCCCACTTGCAGCCATGCTTCTCGTTTTCTCACATGCTCTGACAGCTAGCGCGTGGCCGCGTGCACGAGAGAGGGGAGGCACTTGAGCGTGCTTGAGAGGGGCGGGACTGCAGGCACGGCTGCAGTGCAGGGAGTGGAAGCAGAGCGCTGAACACACACGGCTCTTATTAAAACGGCGCTTTATCACCGGATTACTTTTCCCCGTCATTCTTAAAGTACCGATACTAATGAAACGGAGGAATCGTAACGTTTTTAACGGCAGGGTATCGCGGTACCTTTCAAGTATCGGTACACCGTGCGGAGTCAGTGTCTCTCCCCCAAACTCACACACACAGTGGCGGCCGGCCCATAGGGGCGCTAGGGGCACCGCCCCACCTCTT
The DNA here is from genome assembly GCF_902827175.1 of Gymnodraco acuticeps. Classification (NCBI taxonomy): domain Eukaryota; kingdom Metazoa; phylum Chordata; class Actinopteri; order Perciformes; family Bathydraconidae; genus Gymnodraco; species Gymnodraco acuticeps. The sequence goes on from NW_022991572.1 coordinate 38,420, forward strand.
CCCACATTCAAAAAAATTGTTTTTAAAAAAAATTAAATACAAACATATATATATATAAAAAAAATTAAAAAAATTAAAATATATATATTTTATATTTTTATTTTTAATGAACAAGGTAAATATCATACAATTGGTATCAGTAAAATGTATAATCTACAATAAAATCTCGTTTAAAATGGTGTTACGATGTCTAAAGTTACTGATAAGTCACATGTTTCCTGCCTGGCCTTGCCCGTGGCATTAGTTTATCATTACCGGGCGGAGCCCCCGAGACAAAGAGCAGCAACCAGCACGTTGCAAAAGTCTCAATAGTAAACTGTGCCGCCGAAACATAATTTCAGCCAATCAGCGCCGTCAAATATTTTGGTCACGAGGGCGCTCACGTTGCTTACAGTGACGTGAGTTGTTTTTTAGACTCGTGAGTGACCAAGGTGACGCAGTATTTAGAATGGTGTGCAGGTGGAGTCGCCAGACCTCGGTCCGCACCCAATTCTGTGCAAGAGCTACTCTCCAATCCTTTCCAAAGGAGAAGTTTGGGAGATAAATTGATACTTAAAGACCTTGGACCGAACCAACCCGATTTGTATATATCACAGCAAGCTCGTGAAAAACACAAAACGTATCAACGAGGCTAGCTGGATGCAAACGATGCAAACAGTTAAATGCTATCTTTTGTTTCCCATGCTTGCTCTTCAAACAGCCGGGGACAGATACGATCTGTTCAGAAACTAGACAAAAGTTAAACAAGTACAAACCACAGACTGTCTGTGTCATGGAGAATACAGTCGCTGGTTTATTTATGTCTGTATAGGCCATTGTTGTGAGTGTGGACGGTCGGAGCATATATAACGTTAGCTTAGCCAAGCTCCATTCAGAAAACAAGCATTCTAAAAGGTGTTTCGCCTGCCGTCTGTCTGCAGACTTGTCAAAGTATTAATTCATGGTTTTTACTAACCGGTATCAGTATGTTGTTACATCGGCATCATTTAGAAACCTGTATTACAATTTAATCACGGTAAAATATGTTCATTTTGTTGTAGTTGTAGCCAAGCCCGCCTTAACCTGCCTTAACCTGCCATCAGGCCCTGGGGCTGATCGTTTTTGTAGGCCCCCTATTTAAACAACAAATCAAAGTCATTTCCTCGGCATGCTCTGTGATCTCACTTCTCCACTCTGCTCTATGCGCGCCTGGTCCTCTCCTCCAGATGAGTGACGTATCGGGCCTCCCTCATGTATTTGTCCGGTTGCCGTTGGCTCGCCTCCACGTAGCAAGTCCTCGTCGTCCTCTCCATCTCCTCCAACAGATAATGTCCCTCCTGTCTGTTTTTCCTCTCCCGCTACTCCATCGCTCTCAGAACCAGACGGCCTACTTGGCTCCGAGGCCCCGCGGCCGGCACCGCTACCGCTCGGTACAGAACTAATCTGTCCTTCCTCCTCATCCTGGCCAGAGGTTTAAAATAACCTGTAGGCTTCGACATGTTTTGTAATAGCTGCTTGTCTCGAAACTCCTTTTCCTTTTCCGAGCGCCACTCTCAAACTTTTTCTTCTCCGACATTTTCTCCTAAACAACCTTCATCTGTCACTCAATCACTCGCAATTTGATACGTCACATGTGAAACATATTCTCATTCTGATTGGCTGTTAAGTGGTGCCCACTGACTGTTACGGAGTTATCTCTGGAATCCATAGATCTCATTGATTAGCGGAGCAAATTATCAAAATAGTAGGAGGGAAGATATTTTCGTTTGGATTACTGGTCTGGGGGAAGCTCACGAGTGTGTGTGTGTGTGTGTGTGTGTGTGTGTGTGTGTGTGTGTGTGTGTGTGTGTGTGTGTGTGTGTGTGTGTGTGTGTGTGTGTGTGTGTGTGTGTGTGTGTGTGTGTGTGTGTGTGTGTGTGTGTGTGTGTGTGTGTGTGTGTGTGTGTGTGTGTGTGTACATGTGTGTTTGTGTATTTTTTCGTTTGTGTGTATTGTGTTTGTTTCCCGGGGAAAACACTCACGAGAAACACCGGCTGTTTCAAGTTACTCTGTTCTCCGCTTGTAATTATGCCGTTACAAGCTTCAAAGTTGTATTTATCATCTGAATTTGCCGAAACAAGTTTAATATTCTGAAAGCCACTATACGCCTTACATTAATAATTTCAGCGGAGGGAGGGAAAGCGGCGCTGTGGAACAGCAGAGTGGAGGGGGAGCTGTCTTCTTCCGTTTACAAGCTTCAAAAATGTATTTATTGTGTGATTTTGGAAATAAAAGTTTCATATTCTGAAAGCCAAGACTTTGTTTATTTAAACATTTTAAAAAAACACCCGAAATAAAATATATATATTTAATTTTTTTTCCTTCTTTTTTTTAAATTGGCTCATGATAGGCCCCCGATCTCCGTAGGCCCCTGGGCTTCAGCCCAGGTCAGCCCGTGCATTAAGGCGGCCCTGGTTGTAGCTCCAGAGCCAGCGCGTCTTGTTTGAATGATGCGAGTAAACACAGCTGGCAGCCGCGGTGAAACACGAGCGACTAGAGCGATGCGATAGGAGCGTTTAGAGCGAAGCGAATATTCGCATCGCATCCGGTCTGAACGCAGCATTAAAGCGAGCTCCGCGCTGCACTGGAAACGCGCCATTACATCACCAGAAGTCCTAATTTAAGGGGTCATTTCTCACAAAAAAAAATGTTTTACTCACTATATCAAAAGCCCCACCAAAAATATTTTCCACCAGCCGCCACTGCTCACACATATACAATTCAATATGAACTGAAGAGCCGCATGAAACTAGGCAAAGAGCCGCATGCGGCTCTCGAGCCGCCCCTGATATAGCCCAATATCACAAATGTTACATTTGTCTCAGTGGACTTCACAGTTTGTACAGAATATCAGAATGACAATGCGACACCATCTTTCCTTAGACCCTCTGTCCTTAGACCCTCACATCGTACAAGGAAAAACTTCTGGAGAAAACCCACAGTTTAAAGGAACATGGGAGAAACCTCAGGGAGAGCAACAGAGGAGGGATCCCTCTCCCAGGACGGACAGACGTGCAATAGATGCCGTGTGTAAATCGAAGAGATACATTACAAAAAGGGCCAATGTTGTTAGACGTCTGTCCACATCTCCCCCTACATAGCCCAGACAGCTCCAGCTGAAGCCAAACCTGTCCCACCAATCTGCACACAAATGATGTCAAGTCTCCTGACCACAGAAGTTAACTTGAGAAACGTCAGTGAATAGTCAACTTGGCTCCAAGTTTAGCAATCAGTGAAATCTTTCCCACAGGAGTTTGATGGACGTCGTGTCGCAATACTTAACATTGGTAAACCTAAAGAAAATTGTATACAACCGGTTGCCATAACGACATATTGTGTGCATTGCCATTAAAGCTGAATGAGTCAAACAACAGTGTTATATAAATTAAAGTAAAATGCTGAGAAGTACAAGTAGTGCTTTACTGGCTCTAATTATTGTATATGCAAACCCCAGCCATTTGAACTACAACACAGTTTCCAAGTATTCAACAGAAATTCAGAACATATTAACCATCTTTTATTTATCATCATAAAAAACCAACAACAGTCATTCACTCTTCAGACTCCAGCTTTCATCTGGTTGTTGGGTGGCAGGGCCTTGCCCAGGTGGATCCCTACGGTCAGTCCAAACTCCTTGGCGGCATGTTGCTCATGGACCTCAGGCTTCAGCTGGTAACCCTTCTCCCCATCAAAGCAGTCCAAGGGAGTGAAAGCAAGTGGGTTTTCTCCCAGGAGGCCTTGCATGCGCGTGCGCCAGCCCTCCAGCATGGTACCGCGTGCCTCAGAGGGAACGTGAGAGGGGGCCCAGAAGATCTGAGGAGCCAGAACCTGGAAGCCACAGTAGTGCAGGATGCCATTCTGGAGGAAAAGGAAGGAAAAAAATAATAATGGGTGTTGATGCAGACAATAAATAAGTTTCCTCTGGAACAGCTTTATGATAATCATTCGTCCAAATAAAATACCTGCAGTGGCCAAAGAGTGACATTCATGTCTCCATTAATGCCATTTGCACTGAACATGGACTCCTGAGACCCAGTGGTGAAGGAGAGCATGGCCTTCTTGTCCTGTGGAAAAAGACAAGATCTACTGTAAGTAGGGAGAGATAGCATCACAATAAGGCAAACCTCTTGATTTGCTTTGTTACCTTGAAGATTCCCTGGCTGTAGCGCTTCTCGTGGGTGAAGGCAAAGCCCAGTGTGAGCACCCGGTCCATCCAGCCCTTCATGATGGCAGGAACAGTGAACCAGTACATGGGGAACTGAGAAGTAGGGCTTAAGGTTAGTTCATAACAGAGGCATGGCTTAAAAGAATAACACATTTTCATTCTGGCTCTACCTGAAAAATGACGAGGTCGGCCTCAGTGAGTTTGCGTTGTTCTTCAGAGATATCAGCAGTAAGCTTTCCCGCCTCCCATGCCAGTTTGGTCTCCTCTCCGTAACAGAAGTGATCTGCATTCTTAACTTTTCCTGCAGGGAAAATAAATGTTTGCGAGTCTGAAGACCAGTTTGAAAGCTAAACTATTTATTTTCAGTGAGGTATTTACCAGTGATGTCCTCAGCTGTAGCAGTGGCCTTAAACGTCATGGCATACAGGTCAGATACTTCCACTGCGCAGCCCTTAGCAGTTAAAACTTCCACCGCAGCGTCTTTGGCTGCAGAGTTGAAGGAGCCAGAGCTCTGGTGTGCATACACAATCAACACTTTCTTTGACGCTAAAACAAGAAATACATGATTCCAATGAGAACACATCAGAACAGAAACACATGTATTAGATTCAATCTGAACATGAGCTATACACTCAAGCCCTCAGCAAATACAAGAACACAAAGTTAGAAACATACCCATTTTGAAGCAGGAAATTGTAAATGCTGGATTTTACAATTAGACTGTGTGTTGAAGGAAAGGGTGGCTCATGCTAGAGCAAACTGAAGAAGCTGCTTTTATACTCCACACCACTCAACATACTGCCTTCTGGCTCATTTCTCACAGGTGCTGTCAATCAGCAATCAAGGTCACTGACCAATCAGATGGCAACTACCAGGACTCAACGATCTAGTATCTACTCTACATGTATTCACTGAATTTTGGCAGCATTTTAAATGGGGAGGAACTTTTTTACCACTACAAGCCAAGTATGTGTATGTGTTTATCCAGCTGCAGATTTAACCTGTTTTTAACACGGTATACACTTACAATAGAACAGTTGCAAAAATATTTTGTCAGGAGGAGCGGCTCAACTCCGAGTCCCTCCCGGATGACCGAACTTCTCACCTTATCCCTAAGGGAGACGCCAGCCACCCTGCGGAGAAAACCCATCTCAGCTGCTTGTATCAGCGATCTCGTTCTTTCGGTCATGACCCATCCTTCATGACCATAGGTGAGGGTAGGAACGAAAATGGCCCGGTAGACAGAGAGCTTTGCCTTCTGGCTCAGCTCTCTTTTCGTCACAACGGTGCGGTAAAGCGACTGCAGTACCGCTCCCGCTGCTCAGATTCTCCGGCCCATCTCACGCTCCATTGTTCCCTCACTCGAGAACAAGACCCCAAGATACTTGAACTCCTTCACTTGGGGTAAGGACTCATTCCCAAATTGGAGTGGACAGTCCATCGGTTTTCTGCTGAGAACCCTGGCCTCAGATTTGGAGGTGCTGATCCTCATCCCAGCCGCTTCACACTCTGTTGCGAACCGATCCAGTGAGTGCTGAAGGTCGCAGACCGATGAAGCCATTAGAACCACATCATCTGCAAAAAGCAGTGGTGCAATCCTTAGTCCACCGAACTGCAGACCCCCTCCCCCATGACTACGCCTCGAAATCCGATCCATGTATATTACAAACAGGATTGGTGACAAAGCGCAGCCCTGGCGGAGGCCAACCCTCACCGGAAATGGGTCCGACTTACTGCCGAGGACCCGGACACAGCTCTCGCTTTGGAAGTACAGAGACTGGATGGCCCTGAGTAGAGACCCCCTCACCCCATACTCCCGCAGCACCTCCCACAGTAACTCCCTGGGAACTCGGTCATACGCCTTCTCCAAGTCTACAAAACACATGTAGACCGGATAAGCGTACTCCCAAGCCCCCTCCAGGATCCTTGCGAGAGTAAAAAGCTGATCCGTCGTTCCTCGACCAGGACGGAATCCGCATTGTTCCTCCTCAATCTGAGGTTCGACAATCGGCCTGACCCTCCTTTCGAGTACCTTACGGCCCGTCTACACTACAGGCATCGAAAAATGCTTTCAACGCTTCGCCCATTCATTTGAATGGGGTGACGTAGAAGATTTTGAATCTTCGCCGAACTGCATTGTGGGGAGCGGAGCATGGCTTCGCAAGCATCGTGAGCATCAAAAGTTGAGCAATGTTCAACTTGTGATGCTCCCGATGCTTTCGAAGCTGGCATCAGCCAATCAAATCCCGTTTATGCAAATCCCGCCAGTACAAGCGCTAGGCAATCAAACCGCGTGCAAGCTGGGAGAGCCAGACCGCAGTTCATTTCCTCATATTCCAAACGAGAAATTGCAGTAGCAAATCACCCGGTTCTTTACGACCAGAACTATTTACCGGGATACAAACCGGAGGAACCAGGCATGGAGGGAGGTGGCAGAGACAGTGGGGGAAACTGGTAGGTTTTCGTCTGTTTGGGGATTTTATATCCAGTTTACTTCGTTTTAACATTGCTATTCTTTGTATGTCGGGGTCGGGAGATTCATGCGATTGGTTGTTGGTCACGAGAAATCGCCAAGCCTCAGACACGCCCAGCTTCAAGATTTGTTGATGCCTGTAGTGTAGACGGGCCCTTAGAGTAAACTTTCCCAGGGAGGCTGAGTAGTGTGATGCCTCTGTAATTGGCACACACCCTCTGATCCCCCTTTTTAAAAAGGGGAACCACCACGCCGGTCTGCCACTCCTTCGGTACTGTTTCCGACTTCCACGCAATGTTGATGAGACAACAGTGTTATATAAATTCAGGTAAAATGCTGAGAAGTACAAGTAGTGCTTTACTGGCTCTAATTATTGTATCTGCAAACCCCAGCCATTTGAACTACAATACAGTTTCCAAGTATTCAACAGAAATTCAGAACATATTAACCATCTTTTATTTATCATCATAAAAAACCAACAACAGTCATTCACTCTTCAGACTCCAGCTTTCATCTGGTTGTTGGGTGGCAGGGCCTTGCCCAGGTGGTTCCCTACGGTCAGTCCAAACTCCTTGGCGGCATGTTTCTCATGGACCTCAGGCTTCAGCTGGTAACCCTTCTCCCCATCAAAGCAGTCCAAGGGAGTGAAAGCAAGTGGGTTTTCTCCCAGGAGGCCTTGCATGCGCGTGCGCCAACCCTCCAGCATGGTACCGCGTGCCTCAGAGGGAACGTGAGAGGGGGCCCAGAAGATCTGCGGAGCCAGAACCTGGAAGCCACAGTAGTGCAGGATGCCATTCTGGAGGAAACCGGGAGATACAATTAGTGATGATGCAGACAATAAATAAGTTTCCTCTGGAACAGCTTTATGATAATCATTGATCCAAATAAAATACCTGCAGTGGCCAAAGAGTGACATTCATGTCTCCATTAATGCCATTTGCACTGAACATGGACTCCTGAGACCCAGTGGTGAAGGAGAGCATGGCCTTCTTGTCCTGTGGAAAAAGACAAGATCTATTGTAAGTAGGGAGAGATAGCGTCACAATAATGCAAGGCAAGTTTATTTATATAGCACCTTTCAACACAAGGCAAATCAAAGTGCTTTACAAAAAATGAAAGACATTAAGAAAATGGCATTTAAAATCAGTCATTAAAAAGAAAAGCTAATAAAATAAACATTAAAAGAAAAAATACATGGATAAAAGTTACAGTGCAGTCTAAGATATGAATAGTTCAATTAAAAGCAGCGACAAAAAGAAAAGTCTTCAGCCTGGATTTAAAAGTAGTCAGAGTTGCAGCGGACCTGCAGGTTTCTGGGAGTTCGTTCCAGATATTTGGAGCATAATAACTGAACGCTGCTTCTCCATGTTTAGTTCTGACTCTGGGGACAGAAAGCTGACCAGTGCCTGAAGACCTGAGAGATATGGATGGTTCATCATTTAGCAGGAGGTCAGAAATGTATTTTGGGCCTAAACCATTCAGTGCTTTATAAACCAGCAGCAGTATTTAGAAATCTATTCTTTGACACACAGGAAGCCAGTGTAAAGACTTCAGAACAGGAGTGATGTGATCCACTTTCTTAGTGTTAGTGAGGACTCGAGCAGCGGCGTTCTGAATCAGCTGCAGCTTTCCAATAGATTTTTTAGTGAGACCTGTGAAGACACCATTGCAGTAGTCCAGTCTACTGAAGATAAAAGCTTGGACAAGTTTTTCCAAATCCTGCTGTGACATTAGTCTTTTAATCCTAGATATATTCTTTAGGTGATAGTAGGCTGATTTAGTAACAGTTTTAATGTGACTGTTGAAACTCAGGTCAGAGTCCATGACTACACCTAGATTTCTGGCTTTATCTGTTGTTTTGAACATTGCAGACTGAAGCTCAGCGCTAACTTTTATACGTTCTGCCTTGGCTCCAAAAACCATTACCTGAGTTTTATCTTTGTTTAATTGGAGAAAGTTCTGACACATCCAGTCATTGATTTGTTCAATGCACTTACTCAGTGTTTGAATTGGAGCATAGTCTCCTGGTGAAATTGTTACGTAAATGTGTGTGTCATCTGCATAGCTATGGTAACTTCTTTTGTTGTTCTTCATTATCTGAGCCAGTGGTAGCATGTAGACGTTAAAAAGAAGAGGCCCCAAGATGGAGCCTTGAGGAACCCCACAATAAGGCAAACCTCTTGATTTGCTTTGTTACCTTGAAGATTCCCTGGCTGTAGCGCTTCTCGTGGGTGAAGGCAAAGCCCAGTGTGAGCACCCGGTCCATCCAGCCCTTCATGATGGCAGGAACAGTGAACCAGTACATGGGGAACTGAGAAGTAGGGCTAAGGTTAGTTCATAACAGAGGCATGGCTTAACAAAACAGAAACATACCAATTCTGGCTCTACCTGAAAAATGACGAGGTCGGCCTCAGTGAGTTTGCGTTGTTCTTCAGTGATATCAGCAGTAAGCTTTCCCGCCTCCCATGCCAGTTTGGTCTCCTCTCCGTAACAGAAGTGATCTGCATTCTTAACTTTTCCTGCAGGGAAAATAAATGTTTGAGAGTCTGAAGACCAGTTTGAAAGCTAACCTATTTATTTTCAGTGAGGTATTTACCAGTGATGTCCTCAGCTGTAGCAGTGGCCTTAAACGTCATGGCATACAGGTCAGATACTTCTACTGCGCAGCCTTTAGCAGTTAAAACTTCCACCGCAACGTCTTTGGCTGCAGAGTTGAAGGAGCCAGAGCTCTGGTGTGCATACACAATCAACACTTTCTTTGACACTAAAAAACAGAAACACATGTATTAGATTCAATCTGAACATGAGCTATACACTCAAGGCCTCAGCAAATACAAGAACACAAAGTTAAAAACATACCCATTTTGAAGCTGGAAATTGTAAATGCTGGATTTTACAATTAGACTGTGTGTTGAAGGAAAGGGTGGCTCATGCTAGAGCAAACTGAAGAAGCTGCTTTTATACTCCACACCACTCAACATACTGCCTTCTGGCTCATTTCTCACAGGTGCTGTCGATCAGCAATCAAGGTCCCTGACCAATCAGATGGCATCTACCAGGACTCATCGATCTAGTATCTACTCTACATGTATTCACTGAATTTCGGCAGCATTTTAAATGGGGAGGAACTTTTCTACCACTACAAGCCAAGTATGTGTATGTGTTTATCCAGCTGCAGATTTAACCTGTTTTTAACACGGTATACACTTACAATAAAACAGTTGCAAAAACATTTTGTCATTCATTTTAATGTTTGCTTTATCCCCATTTTAGCCGACCCAGAAAGAGACACAGCGTAGGTTTTTCGTGTCTCTTATGCATCTTTTAATACAGAGGCCCTGCAGATCTGAAGGATCAGAACGAGGATAATAATAATAATAATAATAATACGTTTTATTTCGAGGCGCCTTTCAGGACACCCAAGGTCGCCTGACAGTGCATTTAAAAGTTAAAACACCTAAAACAAAAACGGAACACAATTTAATCGAACCGACAAGGCAATACAGCAGCATAAAAGCATCAAACAGGCAAGACAAGAGTGTGGAGTGACGGAGTGAGAGGAGGATCTGTAGGCCAGTTTAAACAGGTGCATTAACCAGGATTTCAGTGCTGGATTGTGAAAGGGATGGGCGGAGTCTGGAAATGTTGCGGATATGGAAGAAGGCAGTCCGGGTGATGTTTTTTATGTGGGGTGCAAACGAAAGGGTGCTGTCCAGGATGACGCCAAGGCTTTTGACTTGGCTGGTGAAGGATACAGGGAAGCCGTCGATCATGATGCTTGGGGGTGGGGTGGTTAGGATTTTTGAGAGGGTGTTTTTTTGAGCCGATGAGCAGGGCCTCAGTTTTACTACCATTTAGCTTCAGGAAGTTCCTGCTCATCCAGCTCCTGATATCCTGGAGGCAGGTGGTGAGGGAGGTGGGCAGGAGGGCGGTGTTGGGTTTGGTTGAGATATAGACTTGCGTGTCGTCAGCATAGCAGTGAAAGTGGATGCCATGGTGACGGAGGATTGTGCCTAGTGGGAGGAGGTAAATGATGAATAGGAGTGGACCCAATACTGACCCCTGGGGGACACCCAGTGAAACAGGAGAACACCCTGACCTGTGGTTCCCCAGCTGGACAAACTGTTGTCTGTTGGTAAGGTAGGAGGAGAACCAGGAGAGTGCAACACCAGTGATCCCAATGTCAGCCAAGCGTTCCAGGAGTAGTGGGTGGGAGATTGTGTCGAAGGCAGCGGCGAGGTCGAGGAGGATGAGGATGGTGAGCAGTCCAGAGTCAGCTGCACGGAGGAGGTCGTTGGTGATTTTAACCAGAGCTGTTTCGGTACTGTGCATTGAGCGGAAACCAGATTGGAAGGGTTCATGAGGTTGTTTGAGTCGAGGTGGGACTGGAGTTGAGCGGCAACCACCCTTTCAAGGGTTTTTTTAATGAAGGGAAGGTTGGAGATGGGCCTGTAGTGGTTACGGTCAGCTGGGTCAGCATTGGGTTTTTTGAGGGTGGGTGTGATTGCAGCCATTTTGAGGGTGGGGGGTACAGTTCCAGAAATGAGGGAGGAGTTAATTATTTTTGTGATCATGGGGGAAATGGACAGCAGACAGGCTTTGATGAGGGTAGTGGGGAGGGGATCAAGCTGGCAGGTGGTGCATTTGGCTTTGCAGATGAGCTTGGAGATGGTGGCTTCTGATGCTGGAGTGAAGTTGGAGAGGGTGCTGGTGGGTGGTTGGACCGTGGTGGCCATTCAGAGTGGGTCCGTTGAGGGGGCGCCTGATGAGGCCAGCTGTAGGTGGATGTTGCTTACTTTGGAGCTGAAAAATTGCACAAAGTCAGTGCAGTGTTCAGGGGAGATATTAGGAGAGAGGGTTCTGAGGGGCTGAAGTAGGTGGCTCATAGGATACTATTCTAGAGCTGGGACGACAATGTGCAGAGCTACAAAAGGCATTCTACAAATATGCCTATTTTGAAAGTTATAGCACCTAAGATCAAAGCATAATAGTTTGGTGATGGGAGGATTAGATCAAAATGACAGGTTTGACAGAATTTAAGTGTTTTAAATATAGGGTTACAGATTATTTGTGTCAAGTCTCCTGACCACAGAAGTTAACTTGAGAAACTTCAGTGAATAGTGAACTTGGCTCCAAGTTTAGCAATCAGTGAAATCTTTCCCAACAGGAGTTTGATGGACGTCGTGTCGCAATACTTAACATTGGTAAGCCTAAAGAAAATTGTATACAACCGGTTGCCATAACGACATATTGTGTGCATTGCCATTAAAGCTGAATGAGTCAAATGACTGTTATATAAATACAAGTGCTTTACTTGATTTATTGGCTCTAATTATTGTATAAGCAAACCCCAGCCATTTTAATGACAATACAGTTTCCAAATATTCAGAACATATTAACCATCTTTTATTTATCATCATAAAAAACCAACAACAGTCATTCACTCTTCAGACTCCAGCTTTCATCTGGTTGTTGGGTGGCAGGGCCTTGCCCAGGTGGATCCCCACGGTCAGTCCAAACTCCTTGGCGGCATGTTTCTCATGGACCTCAGGCTTCAGCTGGTAACCCTTCTCCCCATCAAAGCAGTCCAAGGGAGTGAAAGCAAGTGGGTTTTCTCCCAGGAGGCCTTGCATGCGCGTGCGACAGCCCTCCAGCATGGTACCGCGTGCCTCAGAGGGAACGTGAGACGGGGCCCAGAAGATCTGAGGAGCCAGAACCTGGAAGCCACAGTAGTGCAGGATGCCATTCTGGAGGAAAAGGAAGGGTAACAAAAGTAATAATGGGTGTTGATGCAGACAATAAATAAGTTTCCTCTGGAACAGCTTTATGATAATCATTCGTCCCAAATAAAATACCTGCAGTGGCCAAAGAGTGACATTCATGTCTCCATTGATGCCATTTGCACTGAACATGGACTCCTGAGACCCAGTGGTGAAGGAGAGCATGGCCTTCTTGTCCTGTGGAAAAAGACAATATCTACTGTAAGTAGGGAGAGATAGCGTCACAATAAGGCAAACCTCTTGATTTGCTTTGTTACCTTGAAGATTCCCTGGCTGTAGCGCTTCTCGTGGGTGAAGGCAAAGCCCAGTGTGAGCACCCGGTCCATCCAGCCCTTCATGATGGCAGGAACAGTGAACCAGTACATGGGGAACTGAGAAGTAGGGCTTAAGGTTAGTTCATAACAAGAGGCATGGCTTAACAAAACAGAAACATACCAATTCTGGCTCTACCTGAAAAATGACGAGGTCTGCCTCAGTGAGTTTGCGTTGTTCTTCAGAGATATCAGCAGTAAGCTTTCCCGCCTCCCATGCCAGTTTGGTCTCCTCTCCGTAACAGAAGTGATCTGCATTCTTAACTTTTCCTGCAGGGAAAATAAATGTTTGCGAGTCTGAAGTTCAATTTGAAAGCTAAACTAGTTATTTTCAGTGAGGTATTTACCAGTGATGTCCTCAGCTGTAGCAGTGGCCTTAAACGTCATGGCATACAAGTCAGATACTTCTACTGCGCAGCCCTTAGCAGTTAAAACTTCCACCGCAGCGTCTTTGGCTGCAGAGTTGAAGGAGCCAGAGCTCTGGTGTGCATACACAATCAACACTTTCTTTGACACTAAAACAAGAAATACATGATTCTAATGAGAACACATCAGAACAGAAACACATGTATTAGATTCAATCTGAACATGAGCTATACACTCAAGCCCTCAGCAAATACAAGAACACAAAGTTAAAAACATACCCATTTTGAAGCAGGAAATTGTAAATGCTGGATTTTACAATTAGACTGTGTGTTGAAGGAAAGGGTGGCTCATGCTAGAGCAAACTGAAGATGCTGCTTTTATACTCCACACCACTCAACATACTGCCTTCTGGCTCATTTCTCACAGGTGCTGTCAATCAGCAATCAAGGTCCCTGACCAATCAGATGGCATCTACTAGGACTCATCGATCTAGTATCTACTCTACATGTATTCACTGAATTTCGGCAGCATTTTAAATGGGGAGGAACTTTTCTACCATTCCAAGCCAAGCATGTGTATGTGTTTATCCAGCTGCAGATTTAACCTGTTTTTAACACGGTATACACTTACAATAAAACAGTTGCAAAAACATTTTGTCATTCATTTTAATGTTTGCTTTATCCCCATTTTAGCCGACCCAGAAAGAGACACAGCGTACGTTTATCGTGTCTCTTATGCATCTTTTAATACAGAGGCCCTGCAGATCTGAAGGATCAGAACGAGGATACTATTCTAGAGCTGGGACGACAATGTGCAGAGCTACAAAAGGCATTCTACAAATATGCATATTTTGAAAGTTATAGGCACCTAAGATCAAATCATAATAGTTTGGTGATGGGAGGATTAGATCAAAATGACAGGGTTGACAGAATTTAAGTGTTACAGATTATTTGTGTCAAGTCTCCTGACCACAGAAGTTAACTTGAGAAACTTCAGTGAATAGTCAACTTGGCTCCAAGTTTAGCAATCAGTGAAATCTTTCCCAACAGGAGTTTGATGGACGTCGTGTCGCAATACTTAACATTGGTAAACCTAAAGAAAATTGTATACAACCGGTTGCCATAACGACATATTGTGTGCATTGCCATTAAAGCTGAATGAGTCAAATGACTGTTATATAAATACAAGTGCTTTACTTGATTTATTGGCTCTAATTATTGTATATGCAAACCCCAGCCATTTGAACTACAACACAGTTTCCAAGTATTCAACAGAAATTCAGAACATATTAACCATCTTCTATTTATCATCATAAAAAACCAACAACAGTCATTCCCTCTTCAGACTCCAGCTTTCATCTGGTTGTTGGGTGGCAGGGCCTTGCCCAGGTGGATCCCTACGGTCAGTCCAAACTCCTTGGCGGCATGTTTCTCATGGACCTCAGGCTTCAGTTGGTAACCCTTCTCCCCATCAAAGCAGTCCAAGGGAGTGAAAGCAAGTGGGTTTTCTCCCAGGAGGCCTTGCATGCGCGTGCGCCAGCCCTCCAGCATGGTACCGCGTGCCTCAGAGGGAACGTGAGACGGGGCCCAGAAGATCTGAGGAGCCAGAACCTGGAAGCCACAGTAGTGCAGGATGCCATTCTGGAGGAAACAGGGAGATACAATTAGTGATGATGCAGACAATAAATAAGTTTCCTCTGGAACAGCTTTATGATAATCATTGATCCAAATAAAATACCTGCAGTGGCCAAAGAGTGACATTCATGTCTCCATTAATGCCATTTGCACTGAACATGGACTCCTGAGACCCAGTGGTGAAGGAGAGCATGGCCTTCTTGTCCTGTGGAAAAAGACAAGATCTACTGTAAGTAGGGAGAGCTAGAGTCACAATAAGGCAAACCTCTTGATTTGCTTTGTTACCTGGAAGATTCCCTGGCTGTAGCGCTTCTCGTGGGTGAAGGCAAAGCCCAGTGTGAGCACCCGGTCCATCCAGCCCTTCATGATGGCAGGAACAGTGAACCAGTACATGGGGAACTGAGAAGTAGTTCTTAAGGTTAGTTCATAACAGAGGCATGGCTTAACAAAACAGAAACATACCAATTCTGGCTCTACCTGAAAAATGACGAGGTCGGCCTCAGTGAGTTTGCGTTGTTCTTCAGTGATATCAACAGTAAGCTTTCCCGCCTCCCATGCCAGTTTGCTCTCCTCTCCGTAACAGAAGTGATCTGCATTCTTAACTTTTCCTGCAGGGAAAATAAATGTTTGAGAGTCTGAAGTTCAATTTGAAAGCTAAACTATTTATTTTCAGTGAGGTATTTACCAGTGATGTCCTCAGCTGTAGCAGTGGCCTTAAACGTCATGGCATACAAGTCAGATACTTCTACTGCGCAGCCCTTAGCAGTTAAAACTTCCACCGCAGCGTCTTTGGCTGCAGAGTTGAAGGAGCCAGAGCTCTGGTGTGCATACACAATCAACACTTTCTTTGACACTAAAACAAGAAATACATGATTCCAATGAGAACACATCAGAACAGAAACACATGTATTAGATTCAATCTGAACATGAGCTATACAATCAAGGCCTCAGTAAATACAAGAACACAAAGTTAAAAACATACCCATTTTGAAGCAGGAAATTGTAAATGCTGGATTTTACAATTAGACTGTGTGTTGAAGGAAAGGGTGGATCATGCTAGAGCAAACTGAAGAAGCTGCTTTTATACTCCACACCACTCAACATACTGCCTTCTGGCTCATTTCTCACAGGTGCTGTCAATCAGCAATCAAGGTCACTGACCGATCAGATGGCAACTACCAGGACTCATCAATCTAGTATCTACTCTACATGTATTCACTGAATTTCAGCAGCATTTTAAATGGGGAGGAACTTTTTTACCATTCCAAGCCAAGTATGTGTATGTGTTTGTCCAGCTGCAGATTTAACCTGTTTTTAACACGGTATACACTTACAATAAAACAGTTGCAAAAACATTTTGTCAGGAGGAGCGGCTCAACTCCGAGTCCCTCCCGGATGACCAAACTTCTCACCTTATCCCTAAAGGCCCTGTCACACTGTCCCGAAATTGACACCCGATGGACACACGAATATGGAATTGTGAATTTCGCACGAAGATGGCCCCAAACCACATACGAAGGCAACATTTACATTACAGTTAAGACATACAACTGCAATGAAAGTACCAAAATCAATTGTGTTACAGTACTATGATACTGTACTGATATCTTCAGACTTTGTTCTTTACTTTATCCGTCGATATATGTAGAAAATATTACGTTTTCTCCGTAATGTTGTTTCCATAACAACAACAACTTCCTGTCAACTGTCCTTCAAAATAATATATTATATCCTTTTTAGTTTCACAGAACACAAATTGGGTTATTTACATAATATATTTACATGATTTTGTTATGCAATAAAAAACCCGATGGACACACGATAAAGGAAATGTTCAAATTCGGCTGTGATCGTAGCAACATCGGGCCATTCGTGAGGGCATCTTAAGCCATCGTATGACCGCCGGTGGAGTTTCTCAGGCTCCGGCAGCAACTTCGTGAGCGGTGGCAAAATCTTTGGCATGCCAAAAAATTGCCGAAGGACCTTGAGAAGGTTCATTTTCGTGTTGAATTCGTGTGTCAATTGTGCCCTTCGTAAGGCCATCGTGAGGGCATCTTGTTATCATCGGTGCCATCGGGCATTCGCCCCGATCAGAGTGAGGGCGAATGCCCGATGGCACCGATGATAACACGAAGATGACACGATTTGACAAGATGCCCTCACGATGCCTTACGAAGTTACCGCTCACGAAGTTGCTGCCGGAGCCTGAGAAACTCCACCGGCGGTCATTCGATGGCTTAAGATGCCCTCACGAATGGCCCGATGTTGCTACGATCACAGCCGAATTTGAACATTTCCTTTATCGTGTGTCCATCGGGTGTCAATTTCGGGACAGTGTGACAGGGCCTTAAGGGAGACACCAGCCACCCTGCGGAGAAAACCCATCTCGGCTGCTTTTATCAGCGATCTCGTTCTTTCGGTCATGACCCATCCTTCATGACCATAGGTGAGGGTAGGAACGAAAATGGCCCGGTAGACAGAGAGCTTTGCCTTCTGGCTCAGCTCCCTTTTCGTCACAACGGTGCGGTAAAGCGACTGCAGTACCGTTCCCGCGATTCTCCGTTCCATCTCATGCTCCATTGTTCCCTCACTCGAGAACAAGACCCCGAGATACTTGAACTCCTTCACTTGGGGTAAGGACTCATTCCCTACTTGGAGTGGACAGTCCATCGGTTTCCTGCTGAGAACCATGGCCTCAGATTTGGAGGTGCTGATCCTCATCCCAGCCGCTTCACACTCTGTTGCGAACCGATCCAGTGAGTGCTGAAGGTCGCAGACCGATGAAGCCATTAGAACCACATCATCTGCAAAAAGCAGTGGTGCAATCCTTAGTCCACCGAACTGCAGACCCCCTCCCCCATGACTACGCCTCGAAATCCGATCCATGTATATTACAAACAGGATTGGTGACAAAGCGCAGCCCTGGCGGAGGCCAACCCTCACCGGAAATGGGTCCGACTTAGTGCCGAGGACCCGGACACAGCTCTCGCTTTGGAAGTCCAGAGACTGGATGGCCCTGAGTAGAGACCCCCTCACCCCATACTCCCGCAGCACCTCCCACAGTAACTCGGTCATACGCCTTCTCCAAGTCTACAAAACAAATGTAGACCGGATAAGCGTACTCCCAAGCCCCCCCAGGATCCTTGCGAGAGTAAAAAGCTGATCCGTCGTTCCTCGACCAGGACGGAATCCGCATTGTTCCTCCTCTATCTGAGGTTCGACAATCGGCCTGACCCTCCTTTCGAGTACCTTACGGCCCGTCTACACTACATGCATCGAAAAATGCTTTCAACGCTTCGCCCATTCATTTGAGTGGGATGACGTAGAAGAGTTTGAATCTTCGCCGAACTGCATTGTGGGGAGCGGAGTATGGCTTTGTGAGCATCGTGAGCATCAAAAGTTGAGCAATGTTCAACTTTTGATGCTCCCGAAGCTGGCATCAGCCAATCAAAACCCGTTTATGCAAATCCCGCCAGTACAAGCGCTAACCAATCAAACCGCGTGCAAGCTGGGAGAGCCAGACCGCAGTTCATTTCCTCATATTCCAAACGAGAAATTACGGTAGCAAATCACCCGGTTCTTTACGACCAGAACTATTTACCGTGATACAAATCGGAGGAAGCAGGCATGGAGGGAGGTGGCAGAGACAGTGGATGAAACTGGTGGGTTTTCGCCTGTTTGGGGATTTTATATCCAGTTTACTTCATTTTAACATTGCTATTGCTTTGTATGTCGGGGGCGGGAGATTCATGTGATTGGTCGCGAGAAATCATCAAGCCTCAGACATGCCCAGCTTCAAGATTTGTTGATGCCTGTAGTGTAGACGGGCCGTTAGAGTAAACTTTCCCGGGGAGGCTGAGTAGTGTGATGCCTCTGTAATTGGCACACACCCTCTGATCCCCCTTTTTAAAAAGGGGAACCACCACGCCGGTCTGCCACTCCTTCGGTACTGTTTCCGACTTCCACGCAATGTTGATGAGACAACAGTGTTATATAAATTCAAGTAAAATGCTGAGAAGTACAAATGCTTTACTGGCTCTAATTATTGTATCTGCAAACCCCAGCCATTTGAACTACAACACAGTTTCCAAGTATTCAACAGAAATTCAGAACATATTAACCATCTTTTATTTATTTATCATAAAAAACCAACAACAGTCATTCATTCTTCAGACTCCAGCTTTCATCTGGTTGTTGGGTGGCAGGGCCTTGCCCAGGTGGATCCCTACGGTCAGTCCAAACTCCTTGCCGGCATGTTTCTCATGGACCTCAGGCTTTAGCTGGTAACCCTTCTCCCCATCAAAGCAATCCAAGGGAGTGAAAGCAAGTGGGTTTTCTCCCAGGAGGCCTTGCATGCGTGTGCGCCAGCCCTCCAGCATGATACCGCGTGCCTCAGAGGGAACGTGAGAGGGGGCCCAGAAGATCTGAGGAGCCAGAACCTGGAAGCCACAGTAGTGCAGGATGCCATTCTGGAGGAAACAGGGAGATACAATTAGTGATGATGCAGACAATAAATAAGTTTCCTCTGGAACAGCTTTATGATAATCATTGATCCAAATAAAATACCTGCAGTGGCCAAAGAGTGACATTCATGTCTCCATTAATGCCATTTGCACTGAACATGGACTCCTGAGACCCAGTGGTGAAGGAGAGCATGGCCTTCTTGTCCTGTGGAAAAAGACAAGATCTACTGTAAGTAGGGAGAGATAGCGTCACAATAATGCAAGGCAAGTTTATTTATATAGCACCTTTCAACACAAGGCAATTCAAAGTGCTTTACAAAAAATGAAAGACATTAAGAAAATGGCATTTAAAATCAGTCATTAAAAAGAAAAGCTAATAAAATAAACATTAAAAGAAAAAATACATGGATAAAAGTTACAGTGCAGTTTAAGATATGAATAGTTCAATTAAAAGCAGCGACAAAAAGAAAAGTCTTCAGCCTGGATTTAAAAGTAGTCAGAGTTGCAGCGGACCTGCAGGTTTCTGGGAGTTTGTTCCAGATGTTTGGAGCATAATAACTGAACGCTGCTTCTCCATGTTTAGTTCTGACTCTGGGGACAGAAAGCTGACCAGTCCCTGAAGACCTGAGAGATCTGGATGGTTCATCATTTAGCAGGAGGTCAGAAATGTATTTTGGGCCTAAACCATTCAGTGCTTTATAAACCAGCAGCAGTATTTTTGAAATCTATTCTTTGACACACAGGAAGCCAGTGTAAAGACTTCAGAACAGGAGTGATCCACTTTCTTAGTGTTAGTGAGGACTCGAGCAGCGGCGTTCTGAATCAGCTGCAGCTTTCCAATAGATTTTTTAGTGAGACCAGTAAAGACACCATTACAGTAGTCCAGTCTACTGAAGATAAAAGCTTGGACAAGTTTTTCCAAATCCTGCTGTGACATTAGTCTTTTAATCCTAGATATATTCTTTAGGTGATAGTAGGCTGATTTAGGAACTGTTTTAATGTGACTGTTGAAACTCAGGTCAGAGTCCATGACTACACCTAGATTTCTGGCTTTATCTGTTGTTTTGAACATTGCAGACTGAAGCTCAGCGCTAACTTTTATACGTTCTGCCTTGGCTCCGAAAACCATTACCTCAGTTTTATCTTTGTTTAAATGGAGAAAGTTCTGACACATCCAGTCATTGATTTGTTCAATGCACTTACTCAGTGTTTGAATTGGAGCATAGTCTCCTGGTGACATTGTTACGTAAATGTGTGTCATCCGCATAGCTATGGTAACTTATTTTGTTGTTCTTCATTATCTGAGCCAGTGGTAGCATATAGACGTTAAAGAGAAGAGGCCCCAAGATGGAGCCTTGAGGTACCCCACAATAAGGCAAACCTCTTGATTTGCTTTGTTACCTTGAAGATTCCCTGGCTGTAGCGCTTCTCGTGGGTGAAGGCAAAGCCCAGTGTGAGCACCCGGTCCATCCAGCCCTTCATGATGGCAGGAACAGTGAACCAGTACATGGGGAACTGAGAAGTAGGGCTTAAGGTTAGTTCATAACAGAGGCATGGCTTAAAAGAATAACACATTTTCACTCTGGCTCTACCTGAAAAATGACGAGGTCGGCCTCAGTGAGTTTGCGTTGTTCTTCAGAGATATCAGCAGTAAGCTTTCCCGCCTCCCATGCCAGTTTGGTTTCCTCTCCGTAACAGAAGTGATCTGCATTCTTAACTTTTCCTGCAGGGAAAATAAATGTTTGCGAATCTGAAGATCAATTTGAAAGCTAAACTATTTATTTTCAGTGAGGTATTTACCAGTGATGTCCTCAGCTGTAGCAGTGGCCTTAAACGTCATGGCATACAGGTCAGATACTTCTACTGCGCAGCCCTTAGCAGTTAAAACTTCCACCGCAGCGTCTTTGGCTGCAGAGTTGAAGGAGCCAGAGCTCTGGTGTGCATACACAATCAACACTTTCTTTGACACTAAAACAAGAAATACATGATTCCAATGAGAACACACCAGAACAGAAACACATGTATTAGATTCAATCTGAACATGAGCTATACACTCAAGCCCTCAGCAAATACAAGAACACAAAATTAAAAACAAACCCATTTTGAAGCAGGAAATTGTAAATGCTGGATTTTACAATTAGACTGTGTGTTGAAGGAAAGGGTGGCTCATGCTAGAGCAAACTGAAGAAGCTGCTTTTATACTCCACACCACTCAACATACTGCCTTCTGGCTCATTTCTCACAGGTGCTGTCAATCAGCAATCAAGGTCACTGACCAATCAGATGGCAACTACCAGGACTCATCAATCTAGTATCTACTCTACATGTATTCACTGAATTTCGGCAGCATTTTAAATGTGGAGGAACTTTTCTACAAGCCAAGCCAAGTATGTGTATGTGTTTATCCAGCTGCAGATTTAACCTGTTTTTAACACGGTATACACTTACAATAGAACAGTTGCAAAAACATTTTGTCATTCATTTTAAATGTTTGCTTTATCCCCATTTTAGCCGACCCAGAAAGAGACACAGCGTAGGTTTTTCGTGTCTCTTAAGCATCTTTTAATACAGAGGCCCTGCAGATCTGAAGGATCAGAACGAGGATACTATTCTAGAGCTGGGACGACAATGTGCAGAGCTACAAAAGGCATTCTACAAATATGCCTATTTTGAAAGTTATAGCACCTAAGATCAAAGCATAATAGTTTGGTGATGGAAAGATTAGATCAAAATGACAGGGTTGACAGAATGTAAGTGTTTGAAATGAAGGGTTACAGATTATTTGTGTCAAGTCTCCTGACCACAGAAGTTAACTTGAGAAACTTCAGTGAATAGTCAACTTGGCTCTAAGTTTAACAATCAGTGAAATCTTTCCCAACAGGAGTTTGATGGACGTCGTGTCACAATACTTAACATTGGTAAGCCTAAACAAAATTGTATACAACCGGTTGCCATAGCAACATTGTGTGCATTGCCATTAAAGCTGAATGAGTCAGACAACATCCATACATCCATCTCCTCCCGCTTATCCGTGGTCGGTCTCGGAGGTAGCAGTTCCAGCAGAGAGCCCCAAACTTTCTTTTCCCTGGCGACATCAACCAGCTCTGACTGGGGGATCCCAAGGTGCTCCCAGGCCAGCGAAGAGATATAATCCCTCCACCTGGTCCTAGGTCTACCCCTTGGTCTCTTCTCAGCTGGACGTGCCTGGAACACCTTCCTAGGGAGGCGCCCAGGTGGCATCCTAACTAGGTGCCCGAACCACCTGAACTGGCTCCTTTCGACGTGAAGGAGGAGCGGCTCAACTCCGAGTCCCTCCCGGATGACCGAACTTCTCACCTTATCCCTAAGGGAGACACCAGCCACCCTGCGGAGAAAACCCATCTCGGCCGCTTGTATCCGCGATCTCGTTCTTTCGGTCATGAGCCATCCTTCATGACCTTAGGTGAGGGTAGGAACGAAAATGGCCCGGTAGACAGAGAGCTTTGCCTTCTGGCTCACATCCCTTTTCGTCACAACGGTGCGGTAAAGTGACTGCAGTACCGCTCCCGCTGCTCAGATTCTCCGGCCCATCTCAAGCTCCATTGTTCCCTCACTCGAGAACAAGACCCCGAGATACTTGAACTCCTTCACTTGGGGTAAGGACTCATTCCCTACTTGGAGTGGACAGTCCATCGGTTTTCTGCTGAGAACCCTGGCCTCAGATTTGGAGGTGCTGATCCTCATCCCAGCCGCTTCACACTCTGTTGCGAACCGATCCAGTGAGTGCTGAAGGTCGCAGACCGATGAAGCCATTAGAACCACATCATCTGCAAAAAGCAGTGGTGCAATCCTTAGTCCACCGAACTGCAGACCCCCTCCCCGAAATCCGATCCATGTATATTACAAACAGGATTGGTGACAAAGCGCTGCCCTGGCGGAGGCCAACCCTCACCGGAAATGGGTCCGACTTACTGCCGAGGACCCGGACACAGCTCTCGCTTTGGGAGTACAGAGATTGGATGGCCCTGAGTAGAGACCCCCTCACCCCATACTCCCGCAGCACCTCCCACAGTAACTCCCTGGGAACTCGGTCATACGCCTTCTCCAAGTCTACAAAACAAATGTAGACCGGATAAGCGTACTCCCAAGCCCCACCCAGAATTCTTGCGAGAGTAAAAAGCTGATCCGTCGTTCCTCGATCAGGACGGAATCCGCATTGTTCCTCCTCTATCTGAGGTTCGACAATCGGCCTGACCCTCCTTTCGAGTACCTTACGGCCCGTCTACACTACAGGCATCGAAAAATGCTTTCAACACTTCGCCCATTCATTTGAATGGGGTGACGTAGAAGATTTTGAATCTTCGCCGAACTGCATTATGGGGAGCGGAGCATGGCTTTGCAAGCATCGTGAGCATCAAAAGTTGAGCAATGTTCAACTTTTGATGCTCCCGATGCTGGCATCAGCCAATCAAATCCCGTTTATGCAAATCCCGCCAGTACAAGCGCTAGCCAATCAAACCGCGTGCAAGCTGGGAGAGCCAGACCGCAGTTCATTTCCTCATATTCCAAACGAGAAATTACGGTAGCAAATCACCCGGTTCTTTACGACCAGAACTATTACCGGGATACAAATCGGAGGAAGCAGGCATGGAGGGAGGTGGCAGAGACAGTGGGTGAAACTGGTAGGTTTTCGTCTGTTTGGGGATTTTATATCCAGTTTACTTCGTTTTAACATTGCTATTCTTTGTATGTCGGGGTCGGGAGATTCATGCGATTGGTTGTTGGTCACGAGAAATCGCCAAGCCTCAGACACGCCCAGCTTCAAGATTTGTTGATGCCTGTAGTGTAAGGCAAGGCAAGGCAAGGCAAGGCAAGTTTATTTATATAGCACTTTTCAACACAAGGCAATTCAAAGTGCTTTACAAAAAATGAAAGAGATTAAGAAAATGGCATTTAAAATCAGTCATTAAAAAGAAAAGCTAATAAAATAAACATTAAAAGAAAAAATACATGGATAAAACTTACAGTGCTGTCAATTAAACATTAAAAGAAAAAGTACATGGATAAAAGTTACAGTTTAGTCTAAGATATGAATAGTTCAATTAAAAGCAGCGACAAAAAGAAAAGTCTTCAGCCTGGATTTAAAAGTAGTCAGAGTTGCAGCGGACCTGCAGGTTTCTGGGAGTTTGTTCCAGATGTTTGGAGCATAATAAGTGAACGCTGCTTCTCCATGTTTAGTTCTGACTCTGGGGACAGAAAGCTGACCAGTCCCTGAAAACCTGAGAGATCTGGATGGTTCATAATTTAGCAGGAGGTCAGAAATGTATTTTGGGCCTAAACCATTCAGTGCTTTATAAACCAGCAGCAGTATTTTGAAATCTATTCTTTGACACACAGGAGCCAGTGTAAAGACTTCAGAACTGGAGTGATGTGTAGACGGGCCGTTAGAGTAAACTTTCCCGGGGAGGCTGAGTAGTGTGATGCCTCTGTAATTGGCACACACCCTCTGATCCCCCTTTTTAAAAAGGGGAACCACCACGTCGGTCTGCCACTCCTTCGGTACTGTTTCCGACTTCCACGCAATGTTGATGAGACAACAGTGTTATATAAATTCAGTTAAAATGCTGAGAAGTACAAGTAGTGCTTTACTGGCTCTAATTATTGTATCTGCAAACCCCAGCCATTTGAACTACAACACAGTTTCCAAGTATTCAACAGAAATTCAGAACATATTAACCATCTTTTATTTATGATCATAAAAAACCAACAACAGTCATTCATTCTTCAGACTCCAGCTTTCATCTGGTTGTTGGGTGGCAGGGCCTTGCCCAGGTGGATCCCTACGGTCAGTCCAAACTCCTTGGCAGCATGTTGCTCATGGACCTCAGGCTTCAGCTGGTACCCCTTCTCCCCATCAAAGCAGTCCAAGGGAGTGAAAGCAAGTGGGTTTTCTCCCAGAAGGCCTTGCATGCGTGTGCGCCAAACCTCCAGCATGGTACCGCGTGCCTCAGAGGGAACGTGAGAGGGGGCCCAGAAGATCTGAGGAGCCAGAACCTGGAAGCCACAGTAGTGCAGGATGCCATTCTGGAGGAAACAGGGAGATACAATTAGTGATGATGCAGACAATAAATAAGTTTCCTCTGGAACAGCTTTATGATAATCATTGATCCAAATAAAATACCTGCAGTGGCCAAAGAGTGACATTCATGTCTCCATTAATGCCATTTGCACTGAACATGGACTCCTGAGACCCAGTGGTGAAGGAGAGCATGGCCTTCTTGTCCTGTGGAAAAAGACAAGAGCTACTGTAAGTAGGGAGAGATAGAGTCACAATAAGGCAAACCTCTTGATTTGCTTTGTTACCTTGAAGATTCCCTGGCTGTAGCGCTTCTCGTGGGTGAAGGCAAAGCCCAGTGTGAGCACCCGGTCCATCCAGCCCTTCATGATGGCAGGAACAGTGAACCAGTACATGGGGAACTGAGAAGTAGGGCTTAAAGTTAGTTCATAACAGAGGCACGGCTTAAAAGAATAACACATTTTCACTCTGGCTCTACCTGAAAAATGACGAGGTCGGCCTCAGTGAGTTTGCGTTGTTCTTCAGAGATATCAGCAGTAAGCTTTCCCGCCTCCCATGCCAGTTTGGTCTCCTCTCCGTAACAGAAGTGATCTGCATTCTTAACTTTTCCTGCAGGGAAAATAAATGTTTGCGAGTCTGAAGTTCAATTTGAAAGCTAAACTATTTATTTTCAGTGAGGTATTTACCAGTGATGTCCTCAGCTGTAGCAGTGGCCTTAAACGTCATGGCATACAGGTCAGATACTTCTACTGTGCAGCCCTTAGCAGTTAAAACTTCCACCGCAGCGTCTTTGGCTGCAGAGTTGAAGGAGCCAGAGCTCTGGTGTGCATACACAATCAACACTTGCTTTGACGCTAAAACAAGAAATACATGATTCCAATGAGAACACATCAGAACAGAAACACATGTATTAGATTCAATCTGAACATGAGCTATACACTCAAGCCCTCAGCAAATACAAGAACACAAAGTTAAAAACATACCCATTTTGAAGCAGGAAATTGTAAATGCTAGATTTTACAATTAGACTGTGTGTTGAAGGAAAGGGTGGCTCATGCTAGAGCAAACTGAAGATGCTGCTTTTATACTCCACACCACTCAACATACTGCCTTCTGGCTCATTTCTCACAGGTGCTGTCGATCAGCAATCAAGGTCACTGACCAATCAGATGGCAACTACCAGGACTCATCGATCTAGTATCTACTCTACATGTATTCACTGAATTTCGGCAGCATTTTAAATGGGGAGGAACTTTTCTACCACTACAAGCCAAGTATGTGTATGTGTTTATCCAGCTGCAGATTTAACCTGTTTTTAACACGGTATACACTTACAATAGAACAGTTGCAAAAAAAATGTGTCATTCATTTTAATGTTTGCTTTATCCCCATTTTAGCCGACCCAGAAAGAGACACAGCGTAGGTTTTTCGTGTCTCTTATGCATCTTGTAATACAGAGGCCCTGCAGATCTGAAGGATCAGAACGAGGATACTATTCTAGAGCTGGGACGACAATGTGCAGAGCTATAAAAGGCATTCTACAAATATGCATATTTTGAAAGTTATAGCACCTAAGATCAAAGCATAATAGTTTGGTGATGGGAGGATTAGATCAAAATGACAGGGTTAACAGAATTTAAGTGTTTGAAATGAAGGGTTAGATTATTTGTGTCAAGTCTCCTGACCACAGAAGTTAACTTGAGAAACTTCAGTGAATAGTCAACTTGGCTCCAAGTTTAGCAATCAGTGAAATCTTTCCCAACTGGAGTTTGATGGACGTTGCGACTCTGTTGCTCCTTTGAAAAAGAAGAAAATAAAACAACATAGATTAGCTCCATGGCATAATGCCGAAACCCGCAAAATAAAGCAAAAGTCGAGACAACTTGAAAGGATATGGCGTTCCACTAAACTTGAAGAATCTCGTTTAATTTGGCATATTACTCTCAATGATATAAGAAAGCACTGCGTAAAGCGAGAGCAGCCTACTACTCTTAATTAATAGATGAGAATAAGAATAATGCAAGATTTCTTTTCAGCACTGTAGCCAGGCTGACAGAGAGCCACAGCTCGATTGAGCCTTCTATTCCCATAGCACTCAGTAGTAATGACTTTATGTGCTTTTTTAATGATAAAATTGTTACTCTTAGAAACAAAATGAATGACCTCTTGCCTTTGACCAGTATAGTGTTATCAACAGCTCCCGGAAACGTAAGTTCTAATATTACACTAGATAGTAAACTAGAATGCTTTTCAGCCATAAACCTTGAACAATTAAATTAAATGATTCTCTCTTCTAAACCATCAACGTGTATGTTAGACCCAATTCCAACTAAGCTGTTGAAGGAAGTTTTTCCATTAATTAGCACTTATTTATTAAATATTATGAATATGTCTTTATTATCAGGCTATGTTCCACAATCATTCAAAGTAGCAGTGATAAAACCGCTTCTTAAAAAGCACAACCTCGATCCAGAGGTTTTAGCCAACTGTAGACCTATTTCTAATCTTCCGTTCCTCTCAAAGATTCTTGAGAAAGCGGTCGCAAAACAGCTGATTACTTAAAAAACAATGATTTATTTGAAGATTTTCAGTCTGGCTTTAGAACACATCATAGCACAGAGACAGCTCTGGTTAAAGTCACAAATGACATTCTAATAGCCTCTGACAAGGGACTTGTCTCTATTCTTTTCTTGCTCGATCTCAGTGCTGCATTTGATACTATCGACCATGATATCCTATTGCAAAGACTAGAGCACTTAGTTGGCATACTTAAAATATAGTACCTTATATTTCATCTTTTTTCCCTTTAGACCCTTGCGGTTTATTCTTAAAAACCCTTACCCACCCCCCCATGTTCCCTCTGCTGGTCTATGGCCTTGTAGAGGGTAACGGGGTATAGAGTTGCTTAGATAAGCGGGGGAGTGCATCTGACGAAGAGATAGGTTGTTGTGCTCCCTCTCTCTGTTTCTTATCTATATCTAATAGAACTGCTCGGGTCTTGATAGATTGAGTGGGGAAGTTCATGAGATCTTTCTAGAGGGTTATCAAGAATAACTTTTATCCAATGACCTTTCCCCTCTCTGTCTGTGTCTGTGTATTCTCTTGTTCCGATTAACCCAGCCAAATCTTTGATCTTGTTTTGTATCTATATCTACGCCGGGATCCGGAGTCGAGGCTGATCCTCTTGCTGTAGTCCTGTGTCTTGGATCCTCTATCCTGAGTTCTGGATTAAGTCGTGGACTTCGGGTCGTGGCTGAACCTGTCTCTGCGGTCCTGCCTTGGGTCTCATCATGCTGCTTCCCTGATGGCTTCCACAGGATTGTAGCTGACATCCTCGTGGATTCATCTTATTATCACAGACACATGCATTTCCTAACATTCGGTCTATATGCTGTAAAATGTATTATCTCTTCGATTTACACACGGCATCTATTGCACGTCTGTCCGTCCTGGGAGAGGGATCCCTCCTCTGTTGCTCTCCCTGAGGTTTCTCCCATGTTCCCTTTAAACTGTGGGTTTTCTCTGGAAGTTTTTCCTTGTACGATGTGAGGGTCTAAGGTCAGAGGGTCTGAGGACAGAGGGTCTAAGAACAGAGGGTCTAAGGATAGAGGGTGTCGTTTTTCTCATACTGATATTCTGAACAATCTGTGTTGTTGTATTTGCTGTAAAGTGTCTCTACTGTAGGCTATTTTTATTATATGTACAGCACTTTGGCTCCACCAAAGATCGTTTATAAATGTGCTATATAAATCAAACTTGATTTGATTTGATACAGGGAACTGCTTTAGGCTGGTTTAGGTCCTATCTATCTGAACGCTCTCAGTTTGTACGTGTCAACGATGAATCTTCCACGCAAACCAAAGTTAGCCTTGGAGTGCCACAGGGCTCAGTGCTCGGACCTATTTTGTTCACATTATATATGCTTCCGTTAGGCAATATTATAAGGAATCATTCTGTACATTTTCATTGTTATGCGGATGATACTCAACTATATTTATCAATCAAGTCTGATTAAATTAATCATCTAAATAAAATTCAAGACTGCCTTAAGGACTTAAAAACGTGGATGACCTTAAACTTTTTGATGTTAAACACGACCAAAACTGAAGTTATTGTACTCGGCCCGAAGAATCTACGAAACAAATGATCTAAAGATATACTAACTATGGATGGCATTAATTTGGCCTCCAGTGAGACTGTAAGGAATCTTGGTGTTATATTTGATCAGGATTTATCCTTTAACGCCCACATAAAATCAATTTCAAGGACCGCCTACTTCCATCTACGTAACATTGCAAAAAACAGGCATATCTTGCCTCAAAACGATGCAGAGAAACTAGTCCATGCATTTGTTACTTCAAGGCTGGATTATTGTAACTCTTTATTATCAGGGTGTACCAAGAAGTCAGTCAAGTCGCTTCAGCTGATTCAAAATGCTGCAGCTCGTGTACTAACCAGAGTTAGGAAAAGGGACCACATTACTCCTGTTCTGGCTGCCTTACACTGGCTCCCTATAGAACACAGGATATAATTTAAAATTCTTCTTCTCGCCTACAAAGCCCTTAATGGGCAGGCGCCATCTTACCTTAAAGAACTCATTATACCCTGCTGTCCTACTAGGGCATTGCGTTCCAAGAATGCAGGGTTGTTGGTTGTTCCTAGAGTCTCTAAAAGTACAATGGGAGCCAGAGCCTTTTCTTATCAAGCTCCACATTTGTGGAATCAGCTTCAGGTTTGTGTTCGGGCGGCAGACACCCTATCCGTTTTTAAGAGTGCGCTTAAGACCTTCCTTTTTGATAAAGCTTATAGTTAGGGCTGATTAGATTCAGCCCCTAGTTTTGCTGATATAGGCTTAGTTTGTTAGGGGACATCTTACTTCTTCTTTCTCTCTGTCTATACCTGTGTACTCATGTTCCCATTAACCCAGCTTCCCCAAATGTCTTTCTTTTTGGTGTCTATATACACCGGCATCCGGAGTCATGGATGATCCTGTTGCTATGGTACTGAGTCCTGGATCGCGAGTCGTGGCTGTGGTCCTGGATCATTGGTCCTGGATGGATATCCTCGTGGATTCATCTTCTTATTACAGACACATGCATTTCCTAACATTCGGTCTATATGCTGTAAAATGTATTATCTCTTCGATTTACACACGGCATCTATTGCATGTCTGTCCGTCCTGGGAGAGGGTTGCTCTCCCTGAGGTTTCTCCCATGTTCCCCCTTAAACTGTGGGTTTTCTCCAGAAGTTTTTCCTTGTACGATGTGAGGGTCTAAGGACAGAGGGTCTAAGGACAGAGGGTGTCGTATTGTCATACTGATATTCTGTACAAACTGTGAAGTCCACTGAGACAAATGTAACATTTGTGATATTGGGCTATATAAATAAACTTTTTGCGTCACAATACTTAACATTGGTAAGCCTAAAGAAAATTGTATACAACCGGTTGCCATAGCGACATATTGTGTGCATTGCCATTTAAGCTGAATGGGTCAAACGACAGTGTTATATAAATACAAGTAAAAAGCTGAGAAGTACTTTACTTGATTTATTAGCTCTAATTATTGTATATGCAAACCCCAGCCATTTGAACTACAACACTGTTTCCAAGTATTCAACAGAAATTCAGAACATATTAACCATATTTTATTTATCATCATAAAAAACCAACAACAGTCATTCACTCTTCAGACTCCAGCTTTCATCTGGTTGTTGGGTGGCAGGGCCTTGCCCAGGTGGATCCCTACGGTCAGTCCAAACTCCTTGGCGGCATGTTTCTCATGGACCTCAGGCTTCAGCTGGTAACCCTTCTCCCCATCAAAGCAGTCCAAGGGAGTGAAAGCAAGTGGGTTTTCTCCCAGGAGGCCTTGCATGCGCGTGCGCCAGCCCTCCAGCATGGTACCGCGTGCCTCAGAGGGAACGTGAGAGGGGGCCCAGAAGATCTGAGGAGCCAGAACCTGGAAGCCACAGTAGTGCAGGATGCCATTCTGGAGGAAAAGGAAGGGTAACAAAAATAATAATGGGTGTTGATGCAGACAACAAATAAGTTTCCTCTGGAACAGCTTTATGATAATCATTCGTCCAAATAAAATACCTGCAGTGGCCAAAGAGTGACATTCATGTCTCCATTAATGCCATTTGCACTGAACATGGACTCCTGAGACCCAGTGGTGAAGGAGAGCATGGCCTTCTTGTCCTGTGGAAAAAGACAAGATATACTGTAAGTAGGGAGAGATAGCGTCACAATAAGGCAAGGCAAGTTTATTTATATAGCATCTTTCAACACAAGGCAAATAAAAGTGCTTTTAAAAAAATGAAAGACATTAAGAAAATGGCAATTAAAATCAGTCATTAAAAAGAAAAGCTGATAAAATAAACATTAAAAGAAAAAAAAATACATGGATAAAAGTTACAGTGCAGTTTAAGATATGAATAGTTCAATTAAAAGCAGCGACAAAAAGAAATGTCTTCAGCCTGGATTTGAAAGTAGTCAGAGTTGCAGCGGACCTGCAGGTTTCTGGGAGTTTGTTCCAGATATTTGGAGCATAATAACTGAACGCTGCTTCTCCATGTTTAGTTCTGACTCTGGGGACAGAAAGCTGACCAGTCCCTGAAGACCTGAGAGATCTGGATGGTTCATCATTTAGCAGGAGGTCAGAAATGTATTTTGGGCCTAAACCATTCAGTGCTTTATAAACCAGCAGCAGTATTTAGAAATCTATTCTTTGACACACAGGAAGCCAGTGTAAAGACTTCAGAACAGGAGTGATGTGATCCACTTTCTTAGTGTTAGTGAGGACTCGAGCAGCGGCGTTCTGAATCAGCTGCAGCTTTCCAATAGATTTTTTAGTGAGACCAGTAAAGACACCATTGCAGTAGTCCAGTCTACTGAAGATAAAAGCTTGGACAAGTTTTTCCAAATCCTGCTGTGACATTAGTCTTTTAATCCTAGATATATTCTTTAGGTGATATTAGGCTGATTTAGGAACTGTTTTAATGTGACTGTTGAAACTCAGGTCAGAGTCCATGACTACACCTAGATTTCTGGCTTTATCTGTTGTTTTGAACATTGCAGACTGAAGCTCAGCGCTAACTTTTATACGTTCTGCCTTGGCTCCGAAAACCGTTACCTCAGTTTTATCTTTGTTTAAAAGAAGAAAGTTCTGACACATCCAGTCATTGATTTGTTCAATGCACTTACTCAGTGTTTGAATTGGAGCATAGTCTCCTGGTGACATTGTTACGTAAATGTGTGTCATCCGCATAGCTATAACTTATTTTGTTGTTCTTCATTATCTGAGCCAGTGGTAGCATGTAGACGTTAAAGAGAAGAGGCCCCAAGATGGAGCCTTGAGGTACCCCACAATAAGGCAAACCTCTTGATTTGCTTTGTTACCTTGAAGATTCCCTGGCTGTAGCGCTTCTCGTGGGTGAAGGCAAAGCCCAGTGTGAGCACCCGGTCCATCCAGCCCTTCATGATGGCAGGAACAGTGAACCAGTACATGGGGAACTGAGAAGTAGGGCTTAAGGTTAGTTCATAACAGAGGCATGGCTTAAAAGAATAACATATTTTCACTCTGGCTCTACCTGAAAAATGACGAGGTCGGCCTCAGTGAGTTTGCGTTGTTCCTCAGAGATATCAGCAGTAAGCTTTCCCGCCTCCCATGCCAGTTTGGTCTCCTCTCCGTAACAGAAGTGATCTGCATTCTTAACTTTTCCTGCAGGGAAAATAAATGTTTGCGAATCTGAAGATCAATTTGAAAGCTAAACTATTTATTTTCAGTGAGGTATTTACCAGTGATGTCCTCAGCTGTAGCAGTGGCCTTAAACGTCATGGCATACAGGTCAGATACTTCTACTGCGCAGCCCTTAGCAGTTAAAACTTCCACCGCAGCGTCTTTGGCTGCAGAGTTGAAGGAGCCAGAGCTCTGGTGTGCATACACAATCAACACTTTCTTTGACACTAAAACAAGAAATACATGATTCCAATGAGAACACACCAGAACAGAAACACATGTATTAGATTCAATCTGAACATGAGCTATACACTCAAGCCCTCAGCAAATACAAGAACACAAAGTTAAAAACAAACCCATTTTGAAGCAGGAAATTGTAAATGCTGGATTTTACAATTAGACTGTGTGTTGATGGAAAGGGTGGCTCATGCTAGAGCAAACTGAAGAAGCTGCTTTTATACTCCACACCACTCAACATACTGCCTTCTGGCTCATTTCTCACAGGTGCTGTCAATCAGCAATCAAGGTCACTGACCAATCAGATGGCAACTACCAGGACTCATCAATCTAGTATCTACTCTACATGTATTCACTGAATTTCGGCAGCATTTTAAATGTGGAGGAACTTTTCTACAAGCCAAGCCAAGTATGTGTATGTGTTTATCCAGCTGCAGATTTAACCTGTTTTTAACACGGTATACACTTACAATAGAACAGTTTGCAAAAACATTTTGTCATTCATTTTAAATGTTTGCTTTATCCCCATTTTAGCCGACCCAGAAAGAGACACAGCGTAGGTTTTTCCTGTCTCTTAAGCATCTTTTAACACAGAGGCCCTGCAGATCTGAAGGATCAGAACGAGGATACTATTCTAGAGCTGGGACGACAATGTGCAGAGCTACAAAAGGCATTCTACAAATATGCCTATTTTGAAAGTTATAGCACCTAAGATCAAAGCATAATAGTTTGGTGATGGAAAGATTAGATCAAAATGACAGGGTTGACAGAATGTAAGTGTTTGAAATGAAGGGTTACAGATTATTTGTGTCAAGTCTCCTGACCACAGAAGTTAACTTGAGAAACTTCAGTGAATAGTCAACTTGGCTCTAAGTTTAACAATCAGTGAAATCTTTCCCAACAGGAGTTTGATGGACGTCGTGTCACAATACTTAACATTGGTAAGCCTAAACAAAATTGTATACAACCGGTTGCCATAGCAACATTGTGTGCATTGCCATTAAAGCTGAATGAGTCAAACAACATCCATACATCCATCTCCTCCCGCTTATCCGTGGTCGGTCTCGGAGGTAGCAGTTCCAGCAGAGAGCCCCAAACTTTCTTTTCCCTGGCGACATCAACCAGCTCTGACTGGGGGATCCCAAGGTGCTCCCAGGCCAGCGAAGAGATATAATCCCTCCACCTGGTCCTAGGTCTACCCCTTGGTCTCTTCTCAGCTGGACGTGCCTGGAACACCTCCCTAGGGAGGCGCCCAGGTGGCATCCTAACTAGGTGCCCGAACCACCTGAACTGGCTCCTTTCGACGTGAAGGAGGAGCGGCTCAACTCCGAGTCCCTCCCTGATGACCAAACTTCTCACCTTATCCCTAAGGGAGACACCAGCCACCCTGCGGAGAAAACCCATCTCGGCCGCTTGTATCCGCGATCTCGTTCTTTCGGTCATGACCCATCCTTCATGACCATAGGTGAGGGTAGGAACGAAAATGGCCCGGTAGACAGAGAGCTTTGCCTTCTGGCTCAGCTCCCTTTTCGTCACAACGGTGCGGTAAAGCGACTGCAGTACCGCTCCCGCTGCTCAGATTCTCCGGCCCATCTCACGCTCCATTGTTCCCTCACTCGAGAACAAGACCCCGAGATACTTGAACTCCTTCACTTGGGGTAAGGACTCATTCCCTACTTGGAGTGGACAGTCCATCGGTTTCCTGCTGAGAACCATGGCCTCAGATTTGGAGGTACTGATCCTCATCCCAGCCGCTTCACACTCTGTTGCGAACCGATCCAGTGAGTGCTGAAGGTCGCAGACCGATGAAGCCATTAGAACCACATCATCTGCAAAACGCAGTGGTGCAATCCTTAGTCCACCGAACTGCAGACCCCCTCCCCGAAATCCGATCCATGTATATTACAAACAGGATTGGTGACAAAGCGCAGCCCTGGCGGAGGCCAACCCTCACCGGAAATGGGTCCGACTTACTGCCGAGGACCCGGACACAGCTCTCGCTTTGGGAGTACAGATATTGGATGGCCCTGAGTAGAGACCCCCTCACCCCATACTCCCGCAGCACCTCCCACAGTAACTCCCTGGGAACTCGGTCATACGCCTTCTCCAAGTCTACAAAACAAATGTAGACCGGATAAGCGTACTCCCAAGCCCCCCCAGAATTATTGCGAGAGTAAAAAGCTGATCCGTCGTTCCTCGATCAGGACGGAATCCGCATTGTTCCTCCTCTATCTGAGGTTCGACAATCGGCCTGACCCTCCTTTCGAGTACCTTACGGCCCGTCTACACTACAGGCATCGAAAAATGCTTTCAACACTTCGCCCATTCATTTGAATGGGGTGACGTAGAAGATTTTGAATCTTCGCCGAACTGCATTATGGGGAGCGGAGCATGGCTTTGCAAGCATCGTGAGCATCAAAAGTTGAGCAATGTTCAACTTTTGATGCTCCCGATGCTGGCATCAGCCAATCAAATCCCGTTTATGCAAATCCCGCCAGTACAAGCGCTAGCCAATCAAACCGCGTGCAAGCTGGGAGAGCCAGACCGCAGTTAATTTCCTCATATTCCAAACGAGAAATTACGGTAGCAAATCACCCGGTTCTTTACGACCAGAACTATTTACCGGGATACAAATCGGAGGAAGCAGAAATGGAGGGAGGTGGCAGAGACAGTGGAGGAACCAGGCATGGAGGGAGGTGGCAGAGACAGTGGGTGAAACTGGTAGGTTTTCGTCTGTTTGGGGATTTTATATCCAGTTTACTTCGTTTTAACATTGCTATTCTTTGTATGTCGGGGGCGGGAGATTCATGTGATTGGTTGTTGGTCACGAGAAATCGCCAAGCCTCAGACACGCCCAGCTTCAAGATTTGTTGATGCCTGTAGTGTAAGGCAAGGCAAGGCAAGGCAAGGCAAGTTTATTTATATAGCACTTTTCAACACAAGGCAATTCAAAGTGCTTTACAAAAAATGAAAGAGATTAAGAAAATGGCATTTAAAATCAGTCATTAAAAAGAAAAGCTAATAAAATAAACATTAAAAGAAAAAATACATGGATAAAAGTTACAGTGCTGTCAATTAAACATTAAAAGAAAAAGTACATGGATAAAAGTTACAGTTTAGTCTAAGATATGAATAGTTCAATTAAAAGCAGCGACAAAAAGAAAAGTCTTCAGCCTGGATTTAAAAGTAGTCAGAGTTGCAGCGGACCTGCAGGTTTCTGGGAGTTTGTTCCAGATATTTGGAGCATAATAACTGAATGCTGCTTCTCCATGTTTAGTTCTGACTCTGGGGACAGAAAGCTGACCAGTCCCTGAAGACCTGAGAGATCTGGATGGTTCATAATTTAGCAGGAGGTCAGAAATGTATTTTGGGCCTAAACCATTCAGTGCTTTATAAACCAGCAGCAGTATTTTGAAATCTATTCTTTGACACACAGGAAGCCAGTGTAAAGACTTCAGAACTGGAGTGATGTGTAGACGGGCCCTTAGAGTAAACTTTCCCGGGGAGGCTGAGTAGTGTGATGCCTCTGTAATTGGCACACACCCTCTGATCCCCCTTTTTAAAAAGGGGAACCACCACGTCGGTCTGCCACTCCTTCGGTACTGTTTCCGACTTCCACGCAATGTTGATGAGACAACAGTGTTATATAAATTCAGGTAAAATGCTGAGAAGTACAAATGCTTTACTGGCTCTAATTATTGTATCTGCAAACCCCAGCCATTTGAACTACAACACAGTTTCCAAGTATTCAACAGAAATTCAGAATATATTAACCATCTTTTATTTATGATCATAAAAAACCAACAACAGTCATTCATTCTTCAGACTCCAGCTTTCATCTGGTTGTTGGGTGGCAGGGCCTTGCCCAGGTGGATCCCTACGGTCAGTCCAAACTCCTTGGCGGCATGTTGCTCATGGACCTCAGGCTTCAGCTGGTACCCCTTCTCCCCATCAAAGCAGTCCAAGGGAGTGAAAGCAAGTGGGTTTTCTCCCAGGAGGCCTTGCATGCGTGTGCGCCAGCCCTCCAGCATTGTACCGCGTGCCTCAGAGGGAACGTGAGAGGGGGCCCAGAAGATCTGAGGAGCCAGAACCTGGAAGCCACAGTAGTGCAGGATGCCATTCTGGAGGAAAAGGAAGGGTAACAAAAATAATAATGGGTGATGATGCAGACAACAAATAAGTTTCCTCTGGAACAGCTTTATGATAATCATTCGTCCAAATAAAATACCTGCAGTGGCCAAAGAGTGACATTCATGTCTCCATTAATGCCATATGCACTGAACATGGACTCCTGAGACCCAGTGGTGAAGGAGAGCATGGCCTTCTTGTCCTGTGGAAAAAGACAAGATCTACTGTAAGTAGGGAGAGATAGCGTCACAATAAGGCAAACCTCTTGATTTGCTTTGTTACCTTGAAGATTCCCTGGCTATAGCGCTTCTCGTGGGTGAAGGCAAAGCCCAGTGTGAGCACCCGGTCCATCCAGCCCTTCATGATGGCAGGAACAGTGAACCAGTACATGGGGAACTGAGAAGTAGGGCTTAAGGTTAGTTCATAACAGAGGCATGGCTTAAAAGAATAACACATTTTCATTCTGGCTCTACCTGAAAAATGACGAGGTCGGCCTCAGTGAGTTTGCGTTGTTCTTCAGTGATATCAGCAGTAAGCTTTCCCGCCTCCCATGCCAGTTTGGTCTCCTCTCCGTAACAGAAGTGATCTGCATTCTTAACTTTTCCTGCAGGGAAAATAAATGTTTGAGAGTCTGAAGACCAGTTTGAAAGCTAAA
The DNA here is from genome assembly GCF_902827175.1 of Gymnodraco acuticeps. Taxonomy (NCBI): domain Eukaryota; kingdom Metazoa; phylum Chordata; class Actinopteri; order Perciformes; family Bathydraconidae; genus Gymnodraco; species Gymnodraco acuticeps. The sequence goes on from NW_022991572.1 coordinate 76,441, forward strand.
CTATTTATTTTCAGTGAGGTATTTACCAGTGATGTCCTCAGCTGTAGCAGTGGCCTTAAACGTCATGGCATACAGGTCAGATACTTCTACTGTGCAGCCCTTAGCAGTTAAAACTTCCACCGCAGCGTCTTTGGCTGCAGAGTTGAAGGAGCCAGAGCTCTGGTGTGCATACACAATCAACACTTTCTTTGACGCTAAAACAAGAAATACATGATTCCAATGAGAACACATCAGAACAGAAACACATGTATTAGATTCAATCTGAACATGAGCTATACACTCAAGCCCTCAGCAAATACAAGAACACAAAGTTAAAAACATACCCATTTTGAAGCTGGAAATTGTAAATGCTGGATTTTACAATTAGACTGTGTGTTGAAGGAAAGGGTGGCTCATGCTAGAGCAAACTGAAGAAGCTGCTTTTATACTCCACACCACTCAACATACTGCCTTCTGGCTCATTTCTCACAGGTGCTGTCGATCAGCAATCAAGGTCACTGACCAATCAGATGGCAACTACCAGGACTCATCAATCTAGTATCTAATCTACATGTATTCACTGAATTTCGGCAGCATTTCAAATGGGGAGGAACTTTTATACAACCGTTTGCCATAACGACATATTGTGTGCATTGCCATTAAAGCTGAATGAGTCAAACGACAGTAAATACAAGTAAAATGCTGAGAAGTACAAATGCTTTACTTGATTTACTGGCTCTAATTATTGTATATGCAAACCCCAGCCATTTGAACTACAACACAGTTTCCAAGTATTCAACAGAAATTCAGAACATATTAACCATCCTTTATTTATCATCATAAAAAACCAACAACAGTCATTCTTCAGACTCCAGCTTTCATCTGGTTGTTGGGTGGAATCAATCAATCAATCAATGTTTATTTATATAGCCCAATATTACAAATGTTACATTTGTCTCAGTGGACTTCACAGTTTGTACAGAATATCAGTATGACAATACGACACCCTCTTAGACCCTCTGTCCTTAGACCCTCTGTCCTTAGACCCTCTGTCCTTAGACCCTCTGACCTTAGACCCTCACATCGTACAAGGAAACACTTCCAGAGAAAACCCACAGTTTAAGGGAACATGGGAGAAACCTCAGGGAGAGCAACAGAGGAGGGATCCCTCTCCCAGGACGGACAGACGTGCAATAGATGCCGTGTGTAAATCTCTAAAGCCTTGAATCTTGAATGATCATCGTGTACTTCTTAGATACTTTAATGGTATATATTTAAGCCTGTCCCACCAATCTGCACACAAATGATCTTTAGTCTCCTGACCACAGAATTAAACTTGAGAAACTTCAGTGAATAGTCAACTTGGCTGAAAATTGTATACAACCAGTTGCCATAACGACATATTGTGTGTATTGCCATTAAAGTTGAATAAGTCAAACGACAGTGTATAATTAAATATACAATCGCTGAGAAGTACAAGTGCTTTACTTGATTTATTGCATTATTTATAATATTATTTATTACACCCCATAATTCATAATTTTTAACATTGAAGTCAATGGAGAAACTCTACAGACTTGACAAATCTTCATGCAAGTTCAACTGCTAACTGCTCCTTCATACTTTCACTCAGAAACCTCATTCCAACTATAAAATGTTACACATCTTTCTGATATTATTCGTGTAACACAACTTTTAAATCAGATTCATACTTTTAGAGATATTAAACATTGTTCAGACCTCGGTAAAGAGGCCTTCTTCAGATTTTAACATTTGTGTGTATTGAGCAGCTCGTAAGCCCCACGCACCCGGTTACGGGGCCGAAATCGCGTCATTTGCACGAAATCGCGTCATTTGCAGGAAACAACGTCTAAGGAACCTTCATATTTAATAAACTATGAATGTTTTATATCCATATAACGGGAAAAAACTAATTTAACTGATCTTTTTCATTTTTATTTTTTTTAAACTAAAAAATGCTAACACTGACCCTCTGAATTAGCCCGTAGCGAAAAATGCTAACCTATTACTGCACCGAAAATCACTCCTAGCACCCTTATTACTTATCCTAGCTGCACATCAAACACATCGTTTATGATCGTAAGGAGACACAGAATCTATTGGTACCCACCTCAACACTCAAAGATTACGAATTAGAAAGAATATGCAGAGAAAATAACAAAAACCTACATCAAAACATGTGGCGCTAGGTAGCCAAAAACGCTAACATGGCTTACCTTGGTCTTTGTCTGGTCAAAACTGGTCTTCAATGGCATAAATACGATGGTGTAGTTAATCCATAGGTTGATACAATGTGTCTGTGTCCCCTTTGAAAATGTTCTGATCATTCATAAGCAATAAAACTGCTTTTCCGTTTCCAGATATCAGAGCAGGGATATTCCTAAACTCTGCAGAAGATTGTATGTGCAGAAACGCCAGCTTTTTTTAACATGAGAGTCTATGGGACGATTTCCCTTCGATTGTATTGGCTCTAACGGTCAGGAAGAGATGTCACATTCGAAGAAGGGGGCCAGAGATATGGAAAATCCACCCAAATGGCCCCAGAAGAGGGTTTTTTAGCTAAATCTGTCTAAAAAGGTCAAATATCACTTGTTTTGCATCAATCTTGATACAGGGTACTTATTATCTGTTGGATTCCTAAAGCTTTTAGTCTACTAACCCATCATCCAAGGTTAGTTTTCACTATAAGTACAACATATGTTTTGGAGGACACTATCATTTACAGTTTTTTACGATGTTCAATCTGAATTTTCTTTAAAATAAAAAACATCTATATATTGATTCTGACTGTTCTACATCCAACTCACAGGTTTATCATTACTTTGAGAAAAACGATTATTAATTTAACCCTTTTAGAAGGGAAGATATGGTCATTTGTTCTGGGAATGTCATTTTCGAGCCTGAAACCTGAAAAACAGGCTTGGGGCTTAACAGATTAGGCTAGAGTGTGTGATCTCAAAGCTAGAGTGGAGGACAGCTTGAAATTCACCTTCATATATTTGTTTTAACCTGCCATAATTCCCAAGCCCTACACTCCTGAGACATAATTTGCCATGACAAACGTAGAAAAACATCTCGTAGCTTGAAAAATGAAAAATAATTAAGCAAAATAATTAAACAAAATGCGTCTTGAGGGCATGAAGTGACAACAACTTTTAACATGTCTCCATTAAAGCCAATTCAAACTGATCTTTACTCACAGCAGCAAGCCGCACACCTTTAGTTAATCTGCCAAAAAGGGCAGATTATTAACTCGAAAGTACACAAAAAGTACACTTCAGATGCTCAATTTCCTTCAGATGCTTCATGCGTTGAAATTTCACCGATATCTGTTACGGTTCTTCAACAAAACGTTCACATGTAAGAGGTTTATCTCTCATTCTGAACAATAAAAATGCTCTCCTCGTCACCATGGAAACCTTTGATCTCTGGACACGTCGTTAGCTCAAATATAAAGACCTGTGTCATGGAACACGATGATGTCATAACTCCAACTGACATGCTCAGAGCAGCAGACTTCAGATATTGGTTAATGGTCCAGCCCTCAACATGTCTATGTGCCATTAGTGAGTTTTCCTCAAAAGCTGTTGCTATGGCAACGTATCCCTCGCCGTTAAACACGATATTGCTATAACTCCTATGAAAATTGTCAAAAAGTGCTCAAACTTCACATGTGTGCTAACAGTCCAGCCGTGAAGACATATATTTGACAGTTTTAAGATTTCTTCAAATGCCGTTGCCTTGGCAACACAATGCTCACTATGAAACACGGTTTTCTCACAACTTCAGTTCAAAACTTCCCATTAAATAACATTTTCTCAGAAATGAAATTGTTCTCAACATTTTGACATTTTCTCCGAATTGACATTTTTCTCCAAATTTACATTTTTCTCATAATTTTGACCTTTTTCAGGATTCTCTGAATTGTTACTGTATGTAAAGTAAACACTGAGCAAAAAGTCAAAATGCTGAAAAATAGTTACCCTTGAACTAAAACTAGCCGATAAAATACATAACTGACATTTCTCAGAATTTAGATTTTTTTTCCCCAGAATTTTGACTAGTTTATCAGATTTCTGACTTGTTTCTCAGAATTTAAATTTTTCTCGGAATTTAGAATTTATTTTCAGCATTTTAACTTTTTTCTCAGAATTGACTTTTTTCTCTCAGATTTCTGACTTTTTCAGGATTCTCAAAATGTTGACTGTATGTAAAGTAAAAATTCAAAATGCTTAAAAATAGTTACCCTTAAACTAAAACTAGCCAATAAAATATGAGACCCTTAAAAAGGGCTCTAGTCTAGATGACATGAACAGTAGATAAAAGAGTGAAGAGTCCACTCAAATCAAGTGGGATTGGCAGATAGATCCTAGGACTTTCAACAAGAAGCTCCACCTGTTGAAAATATGCTCAAAGATTATTGTTCAACCTTTCTATGAATCAATCTACCATAACATCGAATTGAGGCTGTCCAAAAACATCATCTCTGACCCAAAGTACATCCTGAACATCACCAAAATATAGGGTCCCAATATTTAATAAAGTTAGACTGAAGCACTCGTCTATGCACCCGTCAATCCTCAATTCAAACAGAGTTTAATCCCAGGTCAGATGTACGTACGAGGGTCTTGAGCATGTTCCTCTTCAGTGATTATGTTAAATGTCTGTTTCCTTACAGTTTGTGTTAAGTATGTGTCCTTGTTGATGCTGCAAATGGAGATGCTTTGATGCATAAACAATGTCAGACTTTATCCGACAGTAAAGTATATATTCGTGTCGGATAGATCATTGTTCGTGTACATTAGACTCCATTTAGCTGGAAAGCGACTTCAACCATGAAGACACAAACTACAAAAGCAAGAAGTACATTAGCTTTCAATACATCAAACAATTTTAAGTGCTTCTGCATCTGCCTCAAATAAGTCAAAAGTACTCTACAATGTGCAGTAAAACCCTGTTTGTTTTCACTCTGCAAAAGGAAGATATCAAGGCTTTCTGCTGTCCTGAAATCAACGTTATTTTGAAGAGTTATACAAGTTACGACAGGTAACAAACGTTCTGATTTGAACCTAAATCACCGTCTTTTACTAAAGCATCTGAGTTGTTTTGTTGGCTTAATGCAACCAATAGTTTAGTGTGAATTCCTAAATCCCTAACCCTAACCCTAATAACAGAAATGTACCAGTTTGGGTCAATAAAGTACCTCTTGTCTAATTTAACCAACCGTGTTTACAGTGATTTTATACGTTATTTTATGTCATATTTTGATGCGTATTTGTTTCTCATTGCATTAAAAAGTGACGCCAAGGAGTCCCGCCTAAGTAAACATATGCATAGAGTTTGTGTGTTAATGGTTGATTGACTTTATTGTCAGTGGCTTTGCATAAAAACACCAGTTAGATGAAAAGTAATTTATTGTAACATAACCGGTTGTCGGATATTTGGCTCGTTCCCTTATTGTTACAGTCACTTTCTTTACAAGCAAACAGAAGAACTGGCTGCATATGCAGAGTAACACACACACACACACACACACACACACACACACACACACACACACACACCAACTACCTCACACACACACTTGAACACAAACACACACACACCAACTACCTCACACACACACTTGAACACAAACACACACACACACACACCAACTACCTCACACACACACTTGAACACAAACACACACACACACACTTGCACACAAACACATGCACACAAACACACACACACACTCACACACACACACCAACTACCTCACACACACACTTGCACAGAAACTCACACATACACTCACACACACACACACACACACTTGCACAAAAACACACACTCACACACACTCACAAACTACCTCACACACACACTTGCACAGAAACTCACGCACACATACACTCACACACACTTGCACAGAAACACACACTCTCAAACTCACACACACATACACACTTGCACAGAAACTCACACACACTTGCACAGAAATACACACACACACTCCCAAACTCACACACACACACACACACACACACACACACACACACACACACACCTGGTATTTATCAGTGCAGCACAGCAGCAGTCCAGCGATAATAATCATAATCAGCATTGTGCGCTGAGTAGCTTGTAAAGCCTCGTTCTCGAGTGTTCCTCTCTCCGTGCCATTGTTCCTGGAGAGTCCTCTATATATGTATAATATCTGCCCAGCTGTCAGCTGGTTATAGATTTAACTCGCTGACAGGAGGCCAGTAACGGCTCCTGGGCTTGTAAAGCTTCCATCTGCAGAGGAAACAGAGAGGAATAACCCTCTCCACCCTATCAGACGTGTGTGATGACACTGGAGTGAGTTCACGCTCACCACGGTGTGTTAAAGTTTTACAGCGTGAGGTCCGTGATGAGCTGGCCTCAGATATGATGGGATGAGGTCTAACAGGGTGTTTTATAGACCTGAGTGTGTGATTGTGTGTGTGTTTGTGCGTGATGAGGGTCTTTGTGAGCTAATTGATATTTCTTATTGAGGCCTGGCCAGTCATGGGGTTTTGTTTTAACATTGTGAGGAAGGTTAATAAGGGGAGTCTCACATTTAGAGTTTCTTGCAGTTTATGTAACGGAACACACAGAATTCAGGCCCCAGGTGACATGCTCTCAGGCATAAGCAAATATGTATTACCCTGTAAACTAAATCTAATTTAATGTTATTCATGCTGCGGCAACGCAGGCATGTTTCACTCGTCCCTCTTCCTATGATTTAGAGAAGTAAACTCTCTAATTGTACATATGGTGGCTTTTTAACCTCATGATACGTTAATGCATTTGAATTCATTTAAACCACTGGACTTAAATAGCATATGTGCTGTTTTTATATGTGTGTGTGTGTGTGTGTGTGTGTGTGTGTGTGTGTGTGTGTGTGTGTGTGTGTGTGTGTGTGTGTGTGTGTGTGTGTGTGTGTGTGTGTGTGTTCCCACTAGGGATGAGGACATGCAACACACACCAGTTGGAATTGGTATAATTATAAATGGTTTATTTTAAATAGCAGAGGTAAACAAAATGGCAGGCATGCAGCCTGGAACAACAAAAAGACCAGGGGCCTATACTACGAAGCTGGTTCAACCTAACCTGGATATGTTTGAGTTAGCCGGTTGGCCTAATCCAAAACATACGCGCTCTCGCTAAACTGTACTACGACGCTGGTTATCAAGTGGATCGCTCAAGCCAGCCGTGTCCTATCTAGCTAGGTGCGCGTTCACATGAAAGGGGTGGTATCTGGAGCATTCGACCAATCACAAACATGGAGAAGCGTACTGACACCGCAGCGTCATACTTCCTGAATGAAAAGTCAACTTTAATACTAGTCAAAAATGAAGAAGTTAAACTTTAAACATCCATGACTCAAACACTTGATCCAGGATCAAAGCCACATAGCTGCACCTGCAAGGTGAATACAGCTGGTAACAGAACAAGTGTTTGAATGCGTTAACAGGTTTATGATATCACTGCCCGTCTAAAACACGATCTGACTTTCATTACATTTGTCTCGAGTGTTTCGTCAACTTAATGTGTTGCTTAAAATAATACTTCTGCATCCAGTCTGTGACACTGTGAGTGTTGCACGGCCAGATACGGCTCAGCTGACTGAGATAAGGAGATATATGATACATTATGAAGTGATATGCCGCGGACTGTACTTAATGTTACTCTGATCCGGTTACTTATGTTGTGGCAGATATTTCAGTCAGCTTTCTTAACGCTAATGTTATAATAGTCAGATTGCTCTGAAGATGGAGGTGATATTCTATTAATGTTCACGTTCACACAGTCGGTGATTTTTGCCGGCCGTCTTTCCTGCAACGGCAGCTTTTCTGTATTTCCTTTCTCCTGTAATATGACTTGATCGCTTTAAACTCCGCCCACTAAGCTCTGATTGGTCAGCAGGCAGTGCTTTCACTGAGTTGAGCTCTTAGCCTGCAACCTAACCTGGTCCCGACCAGGTTAGCCGCTAAGCATAAGTTACCATGGAGATCTAGCCTGCTAAAAAGAGAACCAGCTTCGTAGGACCGGAAAGCCGGAGTTTTCCCTGAATTTAGCCGCTAAGCGAAAATCCTGCTTCGTAGTATACCCCCCAAAAGAGCACAGGAACCAAACAAAAGGAGGACTCTAACAAAAGGAGTCTATTTACATACAAGGAAATAACACTATCACACTAAATAAGAAACTAAACAAAACCTCACTTTAAAAGTGGTACAACCAGAGGCGGATTTAGGATTGTAGGAGATCCGGGGCTTAGCCCAGGAGTCGTTGGGTTGGGGGGTGCAGGGGTACAGTGCTATTTTTTATAAGTGGGGGGTGGATCGAACATCCTTTAGGGGGGTCGGCGCCTCCTCTCGGGGGGTCCGGGGGCATGCTCCCCCGGGAAGATTTTTTTTTAAATATTGAAGTTGAAAGCATCAATCTGGTGCACTTTGGGAGCAACATGAACCCTACCTTAATAACACCTTAAAGCGGACAAGGCACTGGAGAACACTCATTAACACCCTTTAATGAAGCAAACTAATGCCTTCACTCACTCAAATAGTCGTTTACTTATTTCGGTGAAACGAATGTGCGTAGAGTTTTAAAGGATGCGGATAGTCTCACCTTGATTCTGGCGCATTGCTTATCGTTCTATAGATATATTCTCATCCACCATCTTTGTTTGTGACGTAAAGAGTGTAACGGCACATCCACACAGCGGCGTGCGTTGACGCTTGCCGGCGGGCGTGTCTGACACTCGACCAACAACCAATCACATGAATCTCCCGCCCCTGACACACAAGCAGCGGTTTGATTGGCTAGAGCTTGTACTGGCATATGATTCGATTGGCTGACGCTTCTGCCGAGGCGTCAAAAGTTGAGCATTGCTCAACTTTTGCAGCGAGCCACGCCAGCAACGATCCACGTCGCTTCCCACGATGCAGTTCGGCTAAAAGTGACGTCACCCCATTCAAAGTGAATGGGCAGAAGCGTTGGAAGCTTCAACGCACGCCGCCGTGTGGACGAGCCGTAAGAGTCACGTTTCTGAATCGGACACTCTGAGTGGATGCAGTCACAGCCAATCGGAGTCTGATTCAGAGGGTTGCCTGTCAGTTCTGTTTTTATGTGTACTGAAACGAGAGCCGGTATAATTCCACGCGTGAAAACAAAATAAAAATTGGAATACGTTATTTGAGTGTCTTAAAAGTAGACTGAGGTATGAAGGGTTAACGTTACATCTTAGGATCATTTTTAGTCATGTTCTGTATACATACTAACATATAATGGTATACTTAGTGTGGTTACTCCATGTTTACTAGCTATAACATTAACGTTACATCACTCTTTTTCACTTCTTACTCAGTCAGCCAGAGTGCAGATATCACCATTAGATTCACAAACCTGAAACATCATCCATTTCTTGACTGCTGGTGATGACATTGTTGTCAGCTGCTGATAATGCTGCTGCTGCTGCAGCTTGTGGCGGCTGCTTCGATGACAATAACTTTCTAATATCCATAACTGTATATGCTATTAGCTTAAAACTCGTCAGGCACTAGGAAGGATCACTTCTTCTTCAGGGCAGGCTACGCAGTACGCAGGCTAATGTCCCACAGTGGCTGCCTCTCTGGTGGACTCCGGTACTGCACATTACTCCCGAGACGTTTTTAAAAAAAAAAATGTAATTACATTTTGTTTTAATTTTTTTAAGTGAAACATCCGGGGCTTTTCAGAAAACATCCGGGGCTTGAGCCCACGTAGCCACCCCCTAGCGCCGCCACTGGGTACAACTAACAAAAATAATCTATACAAAAACACAGCTAAACTAAAGGCAACAGTCACAAAATCCTAAACTACTCTAAACACTAACTACACTACTCTAGACGCTACTAGCACACAATATCACACGGAGATGGGCACACAGGTTTAACCACAGTTCTAAGGAGCAAGTAGCGAGAGGCGTCTGTCCCACATCACAGAGCCTCCAGAGTGATGAATGTCCCCAGGCTTTGAAGTCATCTCCAGCAGGTGCGCGCCGGCTGTGCGCTGCGATTGGAGTGCGTCGGGCCCGGCGTGCTCCAATCACAATCCTCCGGGGGCGGACCAGGAGATGGCAGCCAATGACGTCAGGGCAATCGCACTGCTCATTTACATATCACACAGATTACCACAATAAAGACGACCCGGAAGGCAGCAGCCGTAACAGTGTGTGTGTGTGTGTGTGTGTGTGTGTGTGTGTGTGTGTGTGTGTGTGTGTGTGTGTGTGTGTTGTAGAGTTATATTTGTATTTATTCATGTTAGCAAACTATGGATAAGCTCAAAATGGGAATAATTTGGGTAAAACTGTGAGCTGCATTTGGGGCCTGTTGACATGTGTTTTTGAGGACAAAGGAAGATGGGGGAAGGTGAAAGCATGTCCTGATTTGCATTCAACTTAGAACGAGCTACAGTGGTTGTGATGTTAAGAGAGGTCCCTTGGGTTTCTCTGGTGCTTATCAATAGTAGCAGTTAAGTGAATACTGTTCAAACAATACCTGTGTTTGTGTTTTATATTGATTTCTCTGTTTTATCCTTTCATAAATGTAAGGACTACAAATGGCTATAAACATTCTGGGCTGGTTGGAGTAAACAGGGTTTTATGGCTCTGTGGGGGAGGTGTAGGTATGCAGGCCTTGAGACCTTTTGTTGTAAAGTGAGCCTGTTTGGTTTCCTGCTGGCCAGCGTTGCGTCTCCCAATGAGATGACCTGAAAAGATGACCAGCTGACCTAACACCAAACCCCTCCTTCTTACTCTGGTATATCTCCGGAGGATCCCTGGCGTTCGGCCTCTTCTTCACATGCTGCCCTCGGGTGAAAGTAGCTCTGTAGTATGCGGACTAGAGCAGGAGTAAGCCGGCATTACTCCTTAAGCATTGCAATATAACTGTAATATATCATGTTGTATTGTAATGATTGTATTGCATTGTCATATTGCCATTAAAGTAGATTATTGTTAACGGTTACTTTGTAGATATGGATTCCTTCCTGTATTATAACCAGCTTCATAGGAACGCGCGGAGATTTGAAAAGCGGACCAGTTATCCCTTTAAATCCCCAACAAAATGGTGACCCCGACGTCTAGAGATAACGAAGCGGAGGAAGAATTCAGACGCTTTCAAACATCTCAGACAATCAGCAGGACTCTGCAACTTTGCAAATAAGGTAAGCAGACGATGAAAGTCGCCTGTCTGTAATTGGATACGCTAAAACTTTAGGATTGTCTGTAGGCGTTTCACAGTGTTTTTATAGTTTAAATGGAATATACAATGCATATTTTACTATGTTAGGAAAGTTATATACAAAACGTAAACGTGGATCGACAGGTAGACGGAAGTCCTGCGTGACGTGAAATAGAGCAGTTTGGCGCGGATCTGCAGGTGTTTATTCCTGAGTGGCGTAGAAATGGTGCAGTTTGTGTGAATGCGAGGTTTGAATCCTGCACGGCAAAACCTGAAAACTCGATATATCAGATCGAGTCGCCGTTTAAAACTGGGGTTTAAATAACAGACCAATGCTAAAAGCTTAAAGCCAGAGGTCTGTTATATATTAAACCAAGGTAGAGCGTTTCCCTTTGTCTGGAAACTTCTGCTGCTGCCATCTAGTGGCTGAAAGGGGGTATCACACCCTTGGAACTTCTGCTGCTGCCATCTAGTGGATGAAAGGGGGTATCACACCCTTGAAACTTCTGCTGCTGCCATCTAGTGGCTGAAAGGGGGGTATCACACCCTTGAAACTTATGCGAGCTTAGAGTTTAATCATTACATTGCTGGCCGGTATTGTTTGGTAAACTGGTACAAAACAATAAGGGATTGAACATTTTTTACAACGACAGCACCAGGAGATGAGTAAACTCAAGAATCTGTAGAGTGTAAATACATTGTGCAAAACACATTTTACACTCGAACTGTTTGCAAATGTAGACAATATAAATAAATGTTCAGAAAGAAGACATAGGCCTACACTTGATTCAAATTTCATTACTGTGATCCGATTGGTGTGCTCTGCAGGTTTACTATTGTTCGAAGTAACAGTGGGATTTAAAATGAGAGAAGATATGGAGATGTTCTTTCATAGTGTGTGGAATATGTGATGCTGGAAACATGTAAGTATTTCAGAGTTGTGTTGGGTAAATATGTAACAATGGATGAAACAATTTTTGGAGTGAGTTTTTGTAATATCATAAGTAGACATTAATTATGTTGTTTAGATGGCATTTAACAACTAAGACAGATAGTATGATTAGAAAGAGACAGAGTGGAAAGGGTTAGATTTATTTAACATCAGTGTACTAGACTTCTTATAGGTAATGTGTACCGGGACCTGGACTCCCCCTCTGAGTTAGAAAGGCTTTGATCCCGACCCTCCAAGCAGACAACGAGACCTAACCCAACAGGAGACTCCTCCTTCTCCATCGTACAGACAGAGAACCAGAGCTGAACCAACAACAACAACAAGACTACATCAAGACTGCAGCCAGAACTATCTCCACCTGTGGCATCCAGAACCAAACCAGCATGCTGACATACAGAGAGATACTCTCATCGGTCCCTCAAACAGGACATGAAGTTCCAAACTGCGCTGCGAGATTTGGCACAATAGACATGAGAGCAGAATCCGCCCTCCATAAAAACAGCAGAGAGACTGTAAAGGAGGAGTGCAACAACAGTGGCATGATGGGGCTGCAGATGTGACTGGGCCAATGGCTGCCTACAAAAGTTACAGTGGATGGATTCAACAGCTGATGGACTGAAGAGAAGACAGAATCAGAGGAGTTGGCATGGTCGATTAGAAGTGAGGAGGCCGGGGTCACGGCTTGAGAAAACCAGGGGAGGAGAAAAGGAGAACGGGAATGAGTGAGTTACACATAAACACACTTATTCACGAAACGCACATTTAAATAACTTGAATTAACTTCATAAATACGTAAAGACAGAAAGATTTATTAATCATTTGGTAAATTAAAAATAGCAGTAAAGAGGAAACTATTAAAGTAAAATGATAATCATCCTAAAACACACTGACAGAGTATAACCATATTCTTCAATATTTTCATCATGTTAACAATTCATTCTTTAAGACATTTTTATTCACGTGTGAATAAAGTAGCGGTCTCATTGGTTACAATATTGATCACCATTAAAAGGATAGTTTTAGGAACCACTCTATAGGACAAATCTTTGTTTGTATTAATGGCTAGTGCCAAGCCACATATTAAATTCCAATCTAAAGTGTTGATTTCACCATTGTGGCATAGTTATTACCAGACTTCGGTTTTAAATCCTTGATAAAGGAGGGAGTAATTGTTGCATGTTCGGACACCCAGGTTCCACACACTGCTAAAGAGTTTAACATCGTTTTTTAAGTAGACCAGAATTATAATGAGCTATGAAATGCAGAGCGACACAGATCCTAGTAATGTTTTGACTCAAGATAATAGTTATTGTACAAAAGTTTCTGAAATAGATCATTAGACATTTTAATTAGTAGTGGTACTCGAAGGAAGTGAGTTTTGTACCAAGTTTCAGGAAAAGTGGGAGGCGGAAGTCCCAATGACAAGTGAGAATCATCTTGAAAATTATAGTTGAAATCGTGACATATTTTTGTAGACAAAGGATACTGGCCTATGCTGAAATGTCAAAGTCTCTGCAGAGCACGACACATGGCCAAAAAAGACGGAGACCAACTGACCTTTGACCCTGACCGACAGTGTAACCTGACAAGGCACTGTGGATGACTGACTCTGGGGTGAACCTGACCAAACTTGACATGACAACCAGACAGTGTGAGTGTGAATGTATGCCGGCATGTGATCAGTGTAACTGCATGATTCTAAAACAATAACTAACCAAGCATGTTTTTGGACTAACATATTATTTTGGAGCTCCAAGGGAAACGAGAGGTTTCCTAAAAATTCCACAAAAAGGGGAAACCGCACATGTGATATTTTCCTCTCACATGAGTTGGCGGTTTGCAAATGTAAAAGCTGAAGATTCTGTTTCTTTTAGGCCTGAAGGACGGAGAGGAACACTTCTTTTCACTGAAGTGTTCACTGTGGAAATAATGATAATAATGTTCGTTATGTCCCTAACCAATTACCTGACAGTTTTTGTTCCCCTCCCATTACAGGCTTTTGTTACACATGATTTCATGTGTAAAAAGGGGGAGTGAGTAAGTATAATGTATAAATGTCAACATGGCTGTAAAATTCACAATTTACATTTTTTAAGGATTGAGCATTGAATGTAATTAACCTGCTCCATATCTGGGGATAAGATACTGTTTGATGAATGTTGAGATGTTTCTAAATATTGATTTGAATTATAACAGGTAACAAAGAAGCAGTGGCCAAGGGGCTACTGTGAAACCGAAGAAGTTGACCTGTGATAATGAAACAATTTTGTAATATTTTAACAGACATTAGAGCAACTGAGGTTTGAAATGTAGAAAGAACATATTACAGTTAAAGCTAAAACATAGTAATGTAATGAGACAGAATTTAATTTAGACAACATCCTGTAACTAGCCTGGTAAAGAAGTAAGAGCCATATACTTTATTATTTAGGTCATTATAGGGATATACATTTAATCTAAATTTATAATAGAAAGACATTTGATGACAGTTTGTTGGAATTCTGTATTCATTTTTTCAGCGTGATAATATCTAAGCACTGACAGGTAGAAGCAGTATCACCAGGAAATCATTCACTTTGTTAGCATCGTGATTTTGGTTGTTTTTGAATCCATAACATTAGTGTGTTTCTTTACCAGAAACATTAGCAGTTCATATTAGATTTGGATTTTAAATAGGATTTCATTTAAAAAATAAACACGGATGCTTGTCAGAAATTCAGAGCTATTGAAATATGTTATTTAGTTTACCTAAAGATGTTGAGGTTCTTATTTAGTTGGCACAATCCAAGTATTAAGATTCTGAAGCTGTACTGGCAGATAGGAGGTCCTACAATTAATTTGGAAAACCTGTTCACAGACGGCTGTTGTTTCAAGACACCCCACCAACAGGCTCCAAGTGGGTCAAAACAGCTGAGCGTAGGCTTGAGGGAGTTGTATCAGATTTCTCCACACAGGTCACCGGCGCCAAAAGGGGGACCCGAGAAGCACGAGGACAAAGTGGCTCAACCCCAGGCTCTCCGACCCCGACCGAGTGACCCAGCGGACCTCTTATGCCGTCTGCCTGGGAGAAAAGGGGGACAGCTCGTACCACGGGAGCCAGTGTGCGGCGGGGGAAACCACCTGCTAGGACCAGGGGACGACATCAGGACGGACGTGGCCCTGGCAGACGTGGACTACTCGGAAGCAGCAGACTGGAGGAGCAGGACCCTGGAGACATCCTTACAGCAGACGACCCGGGAGGCAATCATCAGCGGGCCGGAGAAGGAGGACCCTGGAGACATCTCTACAGCATCGACCCGGAAGCCGCCATCAGCGGGACGAGGAGGAGGAAGACATCTCTCTAGCAGGCAGCCCAGAAGCTGCTGTCAGCGGATTTGGGGAGACAAAGACACGGCAAGCCCGGGACGGCGCAGCAGAGGAGTCTACTTTGCCCTGATCAGTTCTACCCGTGAAGGGAAAGCTGCATCTCCCCCTCCCTATTAGCTGTCCTTGTGGGCTATTCCTCGGGGGGGGGGGGGGGGGGCTGATGATTCTAGCACTCAGCTACCCCCTCATGGTTCCTTCACTGCCATGGAAAGTGGTGTTCGTTCTCCATGAAGGTTTCAAGTACTCTGAATACCAGCTTCGGATGGATTTACGGACACAGTAGAAAAGAATGACCGTGGGTATATTTCAAAATGCCTTGTCTAAGTTTATCTCTGGAGAAGGAGATAAAAAGGGGGATTTGTAGAGTTATATTTGTATTTATTCATGTTAGCAAACTATGGATAAGCTTAAAATGGGAATAATTTGGGGTAAAACTGTGAGCTGCATTTGGGGCCTGTTGACATGTGTTTTTGAGGACAAAGGAAGATGGGGGAAGGTGAAAGCATGTCCTGATTTGCATTCAACTTAGAACGAGCTACAGTGGTTGTGATGTTAAGAGAGGTCCCTTGGGTTTCTCTGGTGCTTATCAATAGTAGCAGTTAAGTGAATACTGTTCAAACAATACCTGTGTTTGTGTTTTATATTGATTTCTCTGTTTTATCCTTTCATAAATGTAAGGACTACAAATGGCTATAAACATTCTGGGCTGGTTGGAGTAAACAGGGTTTTATGGCTCTGTGGGGGAGGTGTAGGTATGCAGGCCTTGAGACCTTTTGTTGTAAAGTGAGCCTGTTTGGTTTCCTGCTGCGTTTCCTGCTGCGTTGCGTCTCCCAATGAGATGACCTGAAAAGATGACCAGCTGACCTAACACCAAACCCCTCCTTCTTACTCTGGTATATCTCCGGAGGATCCCTGGCGTTCGGCCTCTTCTTCACATGCTGCCCTCGGGTGAAAGTAGCTCTGTAGTATGCGGACTAGAGCAGGAGTAAGCCGGCATTACTCCTTAAGCATTGCAATATAACTGTAATATATCATGTTGTATTGTAATGATTGTATTGCATTGTCATATTGCCATTAAAGTAGATTATTGTTAACGGTTACTTTGTAGATATGGATTCCTTCCTGTATTATAACCAGCTTCATAGGAACGCGCGGAGATTTGAAAAGCGGACCAGTTATCCCTTTAAATCCCCAACAGTGTGTGTGTGTGTGTGTGTGTGTGTGTGTGTGTGTGTGTGTGTGTGTGTGTGTGTGTGTGTGTGTGTGTGTGTGTGTGTGTGTTTCATGTCTCATGTTTAAAACGTTCTGAAAAATAAAAACATCCAACATTCAAGAATAATTGCATTTCAAGAATAAAGGGAATATTTTGAGAACAGTTGATTACAAGATTATTGTATTAGTGCGTATCGTCAGAAAAATACATCAGAGCAGGAAGATTCTTCTTCTTCTTTTAAGAAATAAATTACAATACTAGCCTTAGTACTGAAATGATAGGCAGCTTTAATCTCAGCTAAAAAAAAGATCCCCTTCTTTTGCCTGAACGTAATACTCTTACGTACACATCTGCAACTTGTGAAAATAACAACAACTTTTATAAAGCGAGAAATGAAAATGATGTGTGTGTGTGTGTGTGTGTGTGTGTGTGTGTGTTGTGTGGTTGTGTGGTGTGGGTGTGTGTGTGTGTGTGTGGTTGGCAATGTGGCAGGTGGGTGGGTGTGTGTGTGTGTGGTGTAATGTGTGTGTGTGTGGTGTGGGTGTGTGTGTGTGTGTGGGTGGTGTGTGTGTGTGTGTGTGTGTGTGTGTGTGTGTGTGTGGGTGTGTTGCATAGTGTGTGTGTGTGTGTGTGTGTGTTGTGTGTGTGTGTGTGTGGTATGTGTGATGTGTCGTGCATGTGTGTGTGTGGTGTGTTGGGTGTTGTTGTGTGTGTGTGGGTCGTGTGTGTATGTATGAATGTAGGTGTGGTATATGTGTGTGTGGTATATGTGTGTGTGGTGCATGTGTGTGTGGTGTATGTGTGTGGGTGTGTTGTGTGTGTGGTGTGTGTGTGTGTGTGTGTGTGTGTGTATGTGTGTGTGTGTGTGTGTGTGTGTGTGTGTGTGTGTGTTTGTCCTCAGCAGTAAAGTCAGCAGAAAATCTGATCTCTGCAGTTTACTCTATGTGTAATGTTATGGATGGGGTCCGTCCCGATGCATTACACCCTCTCCTTCTGAATATGCCGAGGTATATAGCACCCAACCACACACAGACACACACACACACACACACACACACACACACACACACACATACACACACACACACCCACACACACCTCCTGACCCTGCCTGATATGAAGGTTTACCAGCCATCTCTCTCTGATGGAACTCATCTACCCTTGAACCTGAATTCCTGCTTTCCGCTTCATCAGCTTGTGAATCTTTTACTAGACGTCCATCGAGTCCTGTAAAAAGACCCTAAACAACTACCCCCTTTTTCCCCCCCCACGAGGTAGGAAAAGGTCTATTGTGGACAGGTAGCCATCTTTATTGATAAACAACAATAACAACAACTCTTTTGCTTTGCTGAGTGCAACCATAATGAACACATGTGTGAGCATTGTTTCCCAAGGAGAGATGAACAGATTCAAAAGGCCTTGTGAAGATAAGTGGAATAAAGAACGTTAATTATTTGCAATATGTTTGATTTTATTATGTATATTGTGTGTGTGTGTGTGTGTGTGTGTGTGTGTGTGTGTGTGTGTGTGTGTGTGTGTGTGTGTGTGTGTGTGTGTGTGTGTGTGTGTGTGTGTGTGTGTGTGTTCAAAGCAGGCCTTCAGGGGAATGAAACTCTAGCCAGTGAGCTCCGTCCCAGAGCTTTATTACAGCAGCCAGCCATGATTTCATGCTTCACTAGATCACTCCTCCTTCTCTCTGCACTATCTCCCCTCCTCTCCCGGTCTCATTCCCTCTGCCTTAACCCCGCATGGATCTTATCTGGTTAAAGAGCACAGAGAGGTGAACCACACAGCCATGCGT
>NW_022991572.1:100000-110000 GCF_902827175.1 Gymnodraco acuticeps
AGAAGTAGAAAGTACAGGTATTTGTGTTCAACATGTAAGAAGTAGAAAGTACAGGTATTTGAGTTCAACATGTGAGAAGTAGAAAGTACAGGTATTTGAGTTCAACATGTAAGAAGCAGAAAGTACAGGTATTTGAGTTCAACATGTAAGAAGCAGAAAGTACAGGTATTTGAGTTCAACATGTAAGAAGCAGAAAGTACAGGTATTTGAGTTCAACATGTAAGAAGCAGAAAGTACAGGTATTTGTGTTCAACATGTAAGAAGCAGAAAGTACAGGTATTTGAGTTCAACATGTAAGAAGCAGAAAGTACAGGTATTTGAGTTCAACATGTAAGAAGCAGAAAGTACAGGTATTTGTGTTCAACATGTAAGAAGCAGAAAGTACAGGTATTTGAGTTCAACATGTAAGAAGCAGAAAGTACAGGTATTTGTGTTCAACATGTAAGAAGCAGAAAGTACAGGTATTTGAGTTCAACATGTAAGAAGTAGAAAGTACAGGTATTTGAGTTCAACATGTAAGAAGTAGAAAGTACAGGTATTTGTGTTCAACATGTAAGAAGCAGAAAGTACAGGTATTTGAGTTCAACATGTAAGAAGCAGAAAGTACAGGTATTTGTGTTCAACATGTAAGAAGCAGAAAGTACAGGTATTTGAGTTCAACATGTAAGAAGTAGAAAGTACAGGTATTTGAGTTCAACATGTAAGAAGCAGAAAGTACAGGTATTTGTGTTCAACATGTAAGAAGCAGAAAGTACAGGTATTTGAGTTCAACATGTAAGAAGCAGAAAGTACAGGTATTTGTGTTCAACATGTAAGAAGTAGAAAGTACAGGTATTTGGGTTCAACATGTAAGAAGTAGAAAGTACAGGTATTTGGGTTCAACATGTAAGAAGCAGAAAGTACAGGTATTTGTGTTCAACATGTAAGAAGCAGAAAGTACAGGTATTTGTGTTCAACATGTAAGAAGTAGAAAGTACAGGTATTTGAGTTCAACATGTGAGAAGTAGAAAGTACAGGTATTTGTGTTCAACATGTAAGAAGTAGAAAGTACAGGTATTTGGGTTCAACATGTAAGAAGCAGAAAGTACAGGTATTTATGTTCAACATGTAAGAAGTAGAAAGTACAGGTATTTGTGTTCAACATGTAAGAAGTAGAAAGTACAGGTATTTGTGTTCAACATGTAAGAAGTAGAAAGTACAGGTATTTGTGTTCAAAGTGTAAGAAGTAGAAAGTACAGGTATTTGAGTTCAACATGTAAGAAGTAGAAAGTACAGGTATTTGTGTTCAACATGTAAGAAGCAGAAAGTACAGGTATTTGTGTTCAACATGTAAGAAGTAGAAAGTACAGGTATTTGTGTTCAACATGTAAGAAGTAGAAAGTACAGGTATTTGGGTTCAACATGTAAGAAGTAGAAAGTACAGGTATTTGGGTTCAACATGTAAGAAGCAGAAAGTACAGGTATTTGTGTTCAACATGTAAGAAGCAGAAAGTACAGGTATTTGTGTTCAACATGTAAGAAGTAGAAAGTACAGGTATTTGGGTTCAACATGTAAGAAGTAGAAAGTACAGGTATTTGGGTTCAACATGTAAGAAGCAGAAAGTACAGGTATTTGTGTTCAACATGTAAGAAGTAGAAAGTACAGGTATTTGAGTTCAACATGTGAGAAGTAGAAAGTACAGGTATTTGTGTTCAACATGTAAGAAGTAGAAAGTACAGGTATTTGGGTTCAACATGTAAGAAGTAGAAAGTACAGGTATTTGGGTTCAACATGTAAGAAGCAGAAAGTACAGGTATTTATGTTCAACATGTAAGAAGTAGAAAGTACAGGTATTTGTGTTCAACATGTAAGAAGTAGAAAGTACAGGTATTTGAGTTCAACATGTAAGAAGTAGAAAGTACAGGTATTTGAGTTCAACATGTAAGAAGTAGAAAGTACAGGTATTTGAGTTCAACATGTAAGAAGTAGAAAGTACAGGTATTTGTGTTCAACATGTGAGAAGTAGAAAGTACAGGTATTTAAGTTCAACATGTAAGAAGTAGAAAGTACAGGTATTTGTGTTCAACATGTGAGAAGTAGAAAGTACAGGTATTTGAGTTCAACATGTAAGAAGTAGAAAGTACAGGTATTTGAGTTCAACATGTAAGAAGTAGAAAGTACAGGTATTTGTGTTCAACATGTAAGAAGTAGAAAGTACAGGTATTTGAGTTCAACATGTAAGAAGTAGAAAGTACAGGTATTTGAGTTCAACATGTAAGAAGTAGAAAGTACAGGTATTTGAGTTCAACATGTAAGAAGTAGAAAGTACAGGTATTTGTGTTCAACATGTAAGAAGTAGAAAGTACAGGTATTTGTGTTCAACATGTAAGAAGTAGAAAGTACAGGTATTTGAGTTCAACATGTAAGAAGTAGAAAGTACAGGTATTTGTGTTCAACATGTAAGAAGTAGAAAGTACAGGTATTTGTGTTCAACATGTAAGAAGTAGAAAGTACAGGTATTTGGATTCAAAATGTAAGTAAAAAGTTGTCAGAAAAACAAGTAGTGGAGTAAAGTACTGATAGCAGAAACATGTACTTAAGTAGAGTAACAAAGTATTTGTACTCCACTACTTCCCACCTCTGTCCTTGTTCTGGTTTTTGATTTGTTTTGGGAGTGGAGGTCTCCCCCCCCCTCTCCTCCTTTTCCTCTGTGGGAACCGAACAGTTAGACCCAGAACAGCCAGACAGTAAAGCCCCATTCCCACTGGACAGAAAACCACTAACACCCACTTACATCTGGTTTCTTTGTTTAATGGTAACAGTTATGATCCGCATCTATTCCCGGGACAAATGACGCTCTATTTATCAGCTCCAGCTCCGATCAGAACATCACACCGTTGACGACGCATCACTTATTTTCCAGTCCATGTAACGTTCAATGGAGTAAATATATAATACAAATTCATTGATTGCCCTAAACTCCATTGACAGAAATATGTTTACCTTGTTGATCATTGTAAACCCTATAGATGAGTAACACATGCATCAAAAATGAAGAAAAATGCACTTTTTTTATCTACAAGAATCCCAATTATGATGGTCAGACGATTTCTGATTTGATTTAAACAAATAAGGAAATGATGTCCAGTCACTGAAACTGAGATTTCTGAGTTTCTTTTACTGTCTTTTTTTCTGTAGAGGAAGTAAAGAAACCGTGACTCCGGATTTATTTGTTGTTGGAGGTGCAATATATGACAGCTTTAAGACATGAAGAAACTATTATTTTAGCTAGCTTAGCTCAGCATAATGACTACAAGCCAAGAGCAGATAGCATGGCTCTTGTTAGAAATTAAAATCAATGTTTTGATAGCATAATGTACCCTAAACATACCGTCAGTTTAAATGCTGTTTTATACTGAAAAACCAGAAGTTCTTGTGCACAACCAGTTGTTAAGCTTTTATTCTGAAAACCCTTCATGACGACATCCGGGACTACCGCCCATTAGTATAATTAAAGTGGCTATTGACGCCGTTAACATGTATTACATATAAAGTTATGAAAGAGATAAGGAGGAGAAAATGCATGTGGAAGTAAGCAATGAATGTAAAATGTCGAAATCCTCTGTTTAACGCGATATCGGACACAGACGAACGAGAGGGGGAAGTCCCGTTACGTCACTACAGCTCACAGAGAGGAGGAGCGAACAGCGAGCAAGCGGGAAGGACGAATGCTTGTAAGGTCTCTTCTGCACGGCCAGCACCTGGGAGAGGAAGCTGCAGACTTTCTCTCCTGTCGAACAATATCCTGTTTGTGACTTTACCGCACCTTTTTTATTAATTAAAGTACCAATTTGAAAACATCTCAGAGACTCCATTTAGTCTCCTTTTAAAGCTTCTCTTTCCTGGACGCGAGAATAAGAACACAGTTAACACTCTCCAAAGTTCAAAAATACGCCTAATGCCCAGATAACATGTTGATGATTTGCTCAACATTTCACCAGCAAAACAGATTTACTTATGTTGGTGAAGCTTGCCTGGCGTGTGCCCATACTTGCCAACCCTCCCAATTTTCGCCCTCTCCCGGTTTCCTCCCGGGGTCATATTTCTCCCGATTTCTGACAAAATCAGATTTACTCAGGACTGTTTCCACTCGGACTTTAATACAGCTACACCATTGTTTGGTTTCCATGGTAGCGCGTCTCTTTAGTAGCGCGCGCAACTGACAGTCTGAGAGGGTGAGGAAGAGAGTCACAGAAAACAACAAGAATGGACAACTCGACCCTCTGCTCACTCCTTTCCTGTAAAACACAGGTCCAGCCCACACACACACACACACACACACACACACACACACACACACACAAGCTCCATCAAGGATGCTGCTACAGGCCGCAAGGCAGTGCATTTACAACTACAATAAGCATGTTAATGTTAATCTAACACAGCTCCGGCGATGCACTAGCAGCCCCCCCTCCCCCCGCGGTGGTTTTGAAATGCTTCCGATTTCTGGGGTCTCAAGGTTGGCAAGTATGCGTGTGCCGGGGCGGTACCGGCCCATTGGATTCTTCCCGAACCTCCCGATGGCCAGTCCGCCACTTGGCGTGTGCTTCTCTCAGGTTTGTTACAGTTTTAAGACGCACAAATACGTCAAAGACTTCAAAAATGGTCTACTGGAAAAATGGGCCACATGTAGATTAAAAGGTTTATCTGTATGTAATTCATAAGTACTTTATTATGTACTTTATTGATCCCAATGTGGGAACTGTTTGCGTTGCAGAAGCATCAAACACAAGGCATTGCACAGTAGAGAAATTAAAAGAGTAGAAATAAACAATTCTCAAATGAGAACATCTCAGAATTGAAATAAAACAGCATTAAAAAGTAGAATGTTGAAATACCAATTTACAGTAAACAAAATATAACGCAGCATATTATAAACATGTATGCTATACTTAAAGAGCTTGAATACATAAATACTGTATATTTTGTCCTTTTTAAAAGCTATGTTATTTCTATTCAAGATTTTGGATTGTTTATTTCTAGTCTTTTCATTAAGGTACATATGCTGCTGCAACGCAAACATTTCCCACATTGGGATCAATAAAGTATCTTATCTTATAAAACCCCAAATACAATTGTATTTATAAAGCCAAATATTATTAATTACAATGTTGCCTCAGGGGGTTTTAAGCTCCTTTTGAATCCCCCCCCCCCCCCCCCCCCCCCCCCCCTTATTTGATGTGATTTCTGGGATGTGCACCATGCTGTTCTGCTGACATGCTTTTTGCCAAGTTGTTATTGAAGAAGCCACAACTGTAGTGTCGCTTCTCAGTGTGATCAGACACCTCTAAAGATTAGAAATGGTTAGCTACGCTCGATAACACCGCCTGTAAGTAACAAATGTGACATTTCTATTTTTGTACGGATTTAACAAACAAGAAACAATCTCCAGTAATGCTTAGTTTATCTAAATAGCTGCAGGCTTTATATACAAAAACATCTCAAGTAAGGAAATAAGCATAGCAGGAGAGGACTCTTTAAAGTAGAGACACTACATACTGATATACACCTGAACACCAGCAGGAGAGGACTCTTTAAAGTAGAGACACTACATACTGATATACACCTGGACATCAGCAGGAGAGGACTCTTTAAAGTAGAGACACTACATACTGATATACACCTGGACATCAGCAGGAGAGGACTCTTTAAAGTAGAGACACTACATACTGATATACACCTGAACATCAGCAGGAGAGGACTCTTTAAAGTAGAGACACTACATACTGATATACACCTGAACATCAGCAGGGGAGGACTCTTTAAAGTAGAGACACTACATACTGATATACACCTGAACATCAGCAGGAGAGGACTCTTTAAAGTAGAGACAATACATACTGATATACACCTGAACATCAGCAGGAGAGGACTCTTTAAAGTAGAGACACTACATACACCTGAACATCAGCAGGAGAGGACTCTTTAAAGTAGAGACACTACATACTGATATACACCTGGACATCAGCAGGAGAGGACTCTTTAAAGTAGAGACACTACATACTGATATACACCTGAACATCAGCAGGAGAGGACTCTTTAAAGTAGAGACACTACATGCTGATATACACCTGAACATCAGCAGGAGAGGACTCTTTAAAGTAGAGACACTACATACTGATATACACCTGAACATCAGCAGGAGAGGACTCTTTAAAGTAGAGACACTACATACTGATATACACCTGAACATCAGCAGGAGAGGACTCTTTAAAGTAGAGACACTACATACTGATATACACCTGAACATCAGCAGGAGAGGACTCTTTAAAGTAGAGACACTAGATACTGATATACACCTGAAGATCAGCAGGAGAGGACTCTTTAAAGTAGAGACACTACATACTGATATACACCTGAACATCAGCAGGAGAGGACTCTTTAAAGTAGAGACACTACATACTGATATACACCTGAAGATCAGCAGGAGAGGACTCTTTAAAGTAGATACACTACATACTGATATACACCTGAAGATCAGCAGGAGAGGACTCTTTAAAGTAGAGACACTACATACTGATATACACCTGAACATCAGCAGGAGAGGACTCTTTAAAGTAGAGACACTACATACTGATATACCTGAACATCAGCAGGAGAGGACTCTTTAAAGTAGAGACACTACATACTGATATACACCTGAACATCAGCAGGAGAGGACTCTTTAAAGTAGAGACACTACATACTGATATACACCTTAACATCAGCAGGAGAGGACTCTTTAAAGTAGAGACACTACATACTGATATACACCTGAACATCAGCAGGAGAGGACTCTTTAAAGTAGAGACACGACATGCTGATATACACCTGAACATCAGCAGGAGAGGACTCTTTAAAGTAGAGACACTACATGCTGATATACACCTGAACATCAGCAGGAGAGGACTCTTTAAAGTAGAGACACTACATACTGATATACACCTGAACATCAGCAGGAGAGGACTCTTTAAAGTAGAGACACTGCATACTGATATACACCCTGAACATCAGCAGGAGAGGACTCTTTAAAGTAGAGACACTACATACTGATATACACCTGAACATCAGCAGGAGAGGACTCTTTAAAGTAGAGACACTACATGCTGATATACACCTGAACATCAGCAGGAGAGGACTCTTTAAAGTAGAGACACTACATGCTGATATACACCTGAACATCAGCAGGAGAGCACTCTTTAAAGTAGAGACACTACATACTGATATACACCTGAACATCAGCAGGAGAGGACTCTTTAAAGTAGAGACACTACATACTGATATACACCTGAACATCAGCAGGAGAGGACTCTTTAAAGTAGAGACACTGCATACTGATATACACCTGAACATCAGCAGGAGAGGACTCTTTAAAGTAGAGACACTACATACTGATATACACCTGAACATCAGCAGGAGAGGACTCTTTAAAGTAGAGACACTACATGCTGATATACACCTGAACATCAGCAGGAGAGGACTCTTTAAAGTAGAGACACTACATGCTGATATACACCTGAACATCAGCAGGAGAGCACTCTTTAAAGTAGAGACACTACATACTGATATACACCTGAACATCAGCAGGAGAGGACTCTTTAAAGTAGAGACACTACATACTGATATACACCTGAACATCAGCAGGAGAGGACTCTTTAAAGTAGAGACACTACATACTGATATACACCTGAACATCAGCAGGAGAGGACTCTTTAAAGTAGAGACACTACATACTGATATACACCTGAACATCAGCAGGAGAGGACTCTTTAAAGTAGAGACACTACATACTGATATACACCTGAACATCAGCAGGAGAGGACTCTTTAAAGTAGAGACACTACATACTGATATACACCTGAACATCAGCAGGAGAGGACTCTTTAAAGTAGAGACACTACATACTGATATCAACTTCAAAATAAGCTAATAGGGCCCCTTTAATTCTCCTAGTATGAGACTTTAATAATTTAGCTGGCTGTAAAAGGAGGTTAACTCTAAGGTACTAGTTCCCACTTCACATTTTACACTTTACTGTAATAAGACATTTGACAATGTGTATTAATCTCAGCTTGCTCCGATGTGGCTTTAATTTAAAATGCAAACTCAAAATTAAATATTATAATCTGTAATTTAATGCTCTTGAACCAAATTAAAGAATCAGTATGGGTCTTTTCTTAATGGGCTTTACTGTAAGCCTGTTCTCCACTAGGTAGTGGAGCGTCTATTCATAACTGAGGACAGAAATCACTCTGATATATATCCGTTTATACCGTTAGACACATGAAAGGATTAGCCTCTAATTATAATTTTATATACACACCGTCCTCTACAAAGCACTGTGTTTGACAGACTGCTGCATTACATTCAACATAATGTAAGCTTACATCATGAAGTGATGTACGTCTCTGATACCAGTTGTAAAACACAGTTTGCACACACACACACACGCACACACACACACACACACACACTCAATACTTCACCCTGTCTGCCACGACTGGTCTATCAATCACTGTAAGCTGACAGCTATGGCTAATGCTCCCCTTTTATTTAACCGTGCTTCATAATTTACCATTATTTCCCTGGCTTTAGATCATATAGAGAATGAGTTGTGCTGTTTCTAGTGCATTTTTTATTTTGATGTGCCATATCCTGACATTTGAAACTAAAGCATTCACTAACAACACGTACCTTCTACCACCTTCTTGAAATATTTGACATACGATTACGTGGTGATCCATGAACATGTGCTATAATAAAACCTAATTATATAGCTGCTGTAAATACTGAATGGTTACCTGAATGCCAAATACAATATGTAGATTTACTCTGTACCAATATAAGTGATTTGCCACAACATCTGCTCAAAGACATGTTAACAACTTTGACAGTCACGCTACATAATTGGCAGGCCAAGGCGCGCTTAGTTATTCAGCGATAATGAGAATAGCTTTCTCTCTCTGTGTCACACTCTCATATTTAAAGCCATATCCTGCAGATGTTGTTGAGAAACTCAGATGTTCAGAAACTGCGGAAGTACAAACATGCTTTACTCAAGTAGAAGTACAGATACTCGTGTTTAAAAATACTCTGGTGAAAGTAGAAGTACTGACTAAACTTCTTTACTCAAGTCAAAGTAAAGAACTTTGAAATGTACTTCAGTAAAAAGTACCCATAACTAGCAGCTGCTTTAAAGAGTACCTGACCTCCCTTTATATTAATAGAACAATAATGTCATTGTTAGCTAATGAATGTTTCCATGCTGAACAACGGCAACATGACAACGTTTCCATTGGTCCCCTCTTCTTTAGAGAAGACCAGGAAATGATGGATACACGGATCGTGTTCAAATCAATAGGCACGCAATGACTCTAAAGAATAATGATCACGCATCAAACACACATTCAGACTAAAGGAACCAGCTGTTTGGAAAATGAGAGAAGTAGAAAGTACAGGTATTTGAGTTCAACATGTAAGAAGTAGAAAGTACAGGTATTTGAGTTCAACATGTAAGAAGTAGAAAGTACAAGTATTTGAGTTCAACATGTGAGAAGTAGAAAGTACAGGTATTTGTGTTCATCATGTGAGAAGTAGAAAGTACAGGTATTTGAGTTCAACATGTAAGAAGTAGAAAGTACAGGTATTTGGGTTCAACATGTAAGAAGTAGAAAGTACAGGTATTTGAGTTCAACATGTAAGAAGTAGAAAGTACAGGTATTTGTGTTCAACATGTAAGAAGTAGAAAGTACAGGTATTTGAGTTCAACATGTAAGAAGTAGAAAGTACAGGTATTTGTGTTCAACATGTAGAAGTAGAAAGTACAGGTATTTGAGTTCAACATGTGAGAAGTAGAAAGTACAGGTATTTGAGTTCAACATGTAAGAAGTAGAAAGTACAGGTATTTGGGTTCAACATGTAAGAAGTAGAAAGTACAGGTATTTGTGTTCAACATGTAAGAAGTAGAAAGTACAGGTATTT
>NW_022991572.1:117500-122500 GCF_902827175.1 Gymnodraco acuticeps
TTTGAGATGATTACATTTTGGATTGTTTATTGCTAGTCTTTTAATATCTCTAATATACGATGCCTTGTCTTTTTATGCTGCTGCAACGCAAACCATTAGCAAATTTGGATCAATAAAGTCCATCTTATCTTGTCTTAAACATGGTAAAACATCCATCTGTATGCACGAGTTCTTGGTGAAAAGTCGTTACCTTACCTGTGAAATTAGTCGTGAGATTTGCCGAACTCGTAGAGGAACTGATTTAGAAACATCGTGCGGAGAGTCGAGTAAATGCACGACCATTACTCATACGTAAAGTCATTACATTGCTCTAATAGCTCTGTCTCATGACTGCCTGTATGGAAAGGACATTAGTTCGGCCTCTGAATGTAACGCAGCGCTGGAGTTCATTCTTCTCTATGGTATGGATCAGACAGATAATTAACTGCAGAGACATGAAGTCATTGTTCAGTTAGAGATATGGACCCTCTCTAATCAGAGCTCACACTGTGGAGCGGAGAGAAAGGGACCAAATGATAGGGAATGGTCTGCTTCTAATGGGTCGTGAATGACTTGCAGTGTCTTGGCTTGCACTATATGTCAAATCCTATACTGCCTATGCTGTAGTATGTGTCGTGGCTTCCTTCCTTGTTTTTCTACCAAGCCACTAGACGCCTTAAACAGACATGTGTTACTCGTTTTCTTTCCTTTATATTACTAACACTTGAAGAGTTGCTTGGCCTCCGATGGTTTAGTTGATGTTATGCGATGTGTTTGCTCAATAAAAGAAAACATTTGTGTCAACCACAGACCTTATCTCCAGCTATTTTGCAAAATAAATAATGCCTCACTTTGCAGGAGGCAGGGACTTGCTTTCAAGCAGAACAGAAACTAACTTAGAGGAGTGTTCACGTGTTCGGCGTAATGACGTACAACGACCTCCACGACTTCTGTAGTCCTATTCAGCCACTTGGTAACAACCATCGTTTCTCAGACACGTCAACTCTTCAGAAATCACCAGTGGGGTCACTGCTGATGATTTAATGTCCTAGAACAAAACGTGATCCGTCTCTTCAATGCGTCTCAACCACAGACCTTAGTTCAGATATCTTCCAAATCCTATGGAGAGATCCCATTGGCTCTGAGACGAGGGAACAGGAAGTGGTGAAATGCTGACTCACTTCCTGGTTTTAGGACCCATTCCTGCACCACTCTATAGTGCCTATAATAATAATGCATTACATTTTTTAATAGAGCGCTTTTACAGGTGCTCAAAGCGCTTTACACATTACACATATTAGACATGTAAGAGTCATTACTGCGGACATTACCCACAGGAGCAAATGCGGGTAAAGTGTCTCGCCCATGGACACAACGGCCTGACGCAGAGGCGGGATTCGAACTGGAGTTCACCGACGCCCCTTGATCGGATGACCAACGCTCTAACCACTGCGCCAAAACCGCCAGGATAACCGCCTGTGCTGTAGTATGTGTCGTGGCTTCCTTCCTTGTTTTTCTACCAAGCCACTTAAACAGACATTTGTAACTCGTTTTCTTTCCTTTATATTACTAACACTTGAAGAGTTGCTTGGCCTCCGATGGTTTAGACTTAGATGATGTTATGCGATGTGTTTGCTCAACAAAGAAAAGAGGCCTTTACAATAGTCAAAACATGTAGGCAAAACTCAAATAAAATAACAAACAACTTAGGTATTCTTTCTTGATAAGGCTTATATAACTTGATCACTTAAAGGGTGGGAATTGTAGTCTTTTATAGTGTGTTGACTACAGACGTCACAATTAGGTGGCTTCTCTTATACAAACAAAATACTGGCTCTAACAATATATCTGCGTTGGTTTTCCAAATGTGTTTTCCTCGTTGTAGCTTCACTTAGATGTGTGTGCGTCAGTGGGCAGAATGACATGAGAGCAGAGTTTGACATAAGGAGGCTGTTTTGACATTCATCTGCTGTTTCCTGCCTTAAATCTCACTGCAAAGCATTCTTACTGACATCACGAGTCGTTTGGGATCCAGGTGTGATGTGGGAACGTGACACCTGCTTGAAACCTGAGAAACAACACTTTTAATTGAGATTTTTCCTCATGTTTTGGTCTTAAATTGCCTTCTACATTGTCTTTGATGGTGCAACGTTTTGCCGCCTTACTACCAACAACTGTTGACGTAGTGGATTAAGAGTTTCTAAACACACTTCCTACCTACGGGGGTCAAATCCATTTGGTCAAGATGAATCTATTTATTTTCCATTCTTCTCCATCTGTTGTGTGTGGTTGAACTGTTTTACCTAAAAAAAGCACCCATCCCCATAAAAAGACATGATATAGCAAATAAGAGACGAAGGGGTATCAACAACTAAGGTAAGTAGATTATTCAACACATGATATCTGTAGGCCGTGTATATTAATAATAGACAACAAAACGTATATAATAAACTCAGTTAAAGCTCCTGCAGTTGATCTGTGTCACAGCGTAAAACCCTCCTATGAACATGTGATTTTGTGCCCTTATCATCAGCACTTTCATACATGGGTGTTTCACTACGAGGGAGTTTAAGATCCACCTTAGTGTAAAGGAAATAGCAGCTAGAGTTTAATTCAATTTGTGTTCTTTTAACCCGGATTTAAGTCAGACACGTCCTCTATTAGAATGATAGAATGATATTGAACTCATGTATTCAAAGTCTGGATGCGTATAATTTGATCACAAGTATGTTCTTACTGCTGAATAGCAATGAAAGTATATGGTCATAGTTCAGGCATTGCAAGTTTTACTTCTAATACATGTGTGATTTTAACTTTGTTCACCGTTTCATCTCAATAATATCAAGGTTAATTCTCTTAATTCAGACTTTGATCTCTTTGATTTTTTAATTGTCCTTGTAATATCAGCCCTCTCCCAGCTCCATCTTTGTGTTAACCTGCTCTGGCCCTCACATGCCATCCCATCCCAACGAGGCAGACGGAGTCAATGAGATAATTAAACCTTTTCTGTCAGAAAAACATATCAGATTATTGGGAGCACGGTATTTTTGTACGTCTGGCTTCTTTCTAAAATTAGATATATATGATATCAACACGAAGAGAAGTAACACTTACTATCAGGTTTTTGGTTTTATTTAAACACAACCTGTTTTGTTTGCTGCTTTATTGATGATCAAGAAGAAGACCCTTTATTTATCCGTCTAATTGTTCTTATACACAACATGCAACGGACAGGACATATACTCATAGGTCTGAATACATTTACTCCACTTTAAAATATAATATAATACTGTCATGGCCTGGCTCTTGGCCATAACAAAAACGTGCAACGGACACGATATAAGGAAGATATGTATTATAAACCAAACAATTGAACAAAAGAGCTACCACCATGGGATGTGTTCATCAGTAAGATCAGTAGAGTAGGGGCGGACTGCCCATCGGGACGAATCCTGATGGGCCAGCACAGAAGTGGGCCGGGCGGACGGTGTGGGCCGGTCGGATAATAAGTCAATTTACTAGCGGTATTTACTTGCGGTACCGAGGTGGGCCGGCGGTACTGAAGTGTGCCGGTCAAGAGTCCCGGGCTGATTTGTAGTCCCAGTCCGCCCTGGGTGTGGGTGTGGGTGTGTGAACGTGGTGTGGTGCAATGTGTTGAATTCTAAACTAAGAGGAAGGGAAACAAAAGCATATAAGTCAGGTAGCCGCTCTCAAAAACAGATCCTCCAACCGAGAGAGAGAGCTCACTCCTCCGGTACCGGCGGCCAGGTGCCCTCAATCAGCGCTGATAGGGAGGAAGGGAGATCGTTAAAGGGCTTAAAGGGCCATGCACACACAACAGGAGAGGCAGGGGTCGTCACTGTAGTTTGCCATATCTACTCATTTTCCTAAGTGTTTCTGTGTTTTAGCTGTTACGGTTATTTGTATACATGTAAATACTAAATTGTTTCTTAAAAATACTTATGTTTGTATTATCCTTATATATACTTTGCAACTTATATGTTGAGATTGTTTATGTTCGAACCAGCAGACACCAAAGCTAATTCCTTGTAAACGTGCCTGGCAATAAACTTGATTCTGATTCTTTCATTTCATTTGTATTTGTTCTGTTCATGGTATGCAAAACTGAATGTATAATAATTGTTATCAAAACATGTCTCTGAAAACACAGCATTGACCGAAAAGGAGCAGGGAGAAGAAAATAATCTTATATTACCTCCAGTTTAAAATAAAAAAACGAAATAAACAGAAATAGATGGTCTGACCGTCATATTTATTTTTCACAGCCAAACATATTCATTATTATTGACTGTGTGTGTGTGTGTGTGTGTGTGTGTGTGTGTGTGTGTGTGTGTGTGTGTGTGTGTGTGTGTGTGTGTGTGTGTGTGTGTGTGTGTGTGTGTGTGTGTGTGTGTGTGTGTGTGTGTGTGTGTGTGTGTGTGTGTGTGTGTGTGTGTGTGTGTGTGTGTGTGTGTGTGTGTGTGTGTGTGTGTGTGTGTGTGTGAATTCAGATTCTGATATACATATTCAAACACAAGGAGAGGTTTTAAAGTATTTTCTGCCGACAGGGAGCAGTTTTTAGGGCCGATTGGGACCGGCGACGCTTCAATTCAAGTCCCTTCAGACTGGGCTATTCTCAAATATCTAAAAGTTGCTGTCTAATATACTGTACATGCTAAAATCACGAGCTGTCAGCCTCTTAAAGTGATTGTAATGGACACAGTTCATTCAAAATGGATGATGTGGGAGCAGCAAGTTAATCACGCTCTGCCTTAAATGGACATTCAGTTTTTAGAGCGAGTTCTCCTCATAAAATCTGATGTACGTCCCCCTCTCAGTGTTTTCTGGAGCTCCAACACAAGGCCAGCTCTGTGCTCGTTCAGCCCCATAAATCCTGACTTTTAACTTGTTCAATGGACCTCTGTGTTCGCACGGCTCACAATAACAGAACCTCCAGTCGTATAGAAAAACAACTGTGAAGTTTATCACATCATTACAAGAGCTGCAGGGAGCCGTCGCGC
>NW_022991572.1:127500-137769 GCF_902827175.1 Gymnodraco acuticeps
TCAGTCCCTCTCTGAGTGTGTGTTCCCAGATGATGACATTGTGTGTTTGGTGTTCCTCTGCCAGCGCTTGGCAGCCGCTCAGCTCCGCGCTGTTCAATGATTCAGCTGCGAGGAGTTGACCTCCACGTCACCTTGGCAATATTCCCCCACCAAATGGACGTTTGGCAGCCACAACACACACTGGATATATACAAGCATGTGTGCACGCCAGTGATAACACACACACACACACACATACACACACACACACACACACACACACACACACACACTCTGGGAAAGGTTACAATGCTGCTTGAAACAAAGGGGCAGATGGTTGACGATGATAAAGTGCCAACACTGGCAAGGTGGTTAAAATATGCATTTCTGTTTGTGTGAGCACTAATATGCCCCCGTACTTCTCTCTGAGGTAGTTTGTAACAGACGATAACACACCCCACATCAGTCTAAACCTCGTTCAGAAGTGTGCGTGCGGGTGTGCGTGCGGGTGTGCGCGTGTGTGTGTGTGTGTGTGTGTGTTGGCCTGTTATTGCGTCTCTTAAGTCTTGCAGCACAGGAAAGCTCACTGCCATAAGTTGCTGTAACACACCGTGAGCTATAGACTCTACCACTGCTGGTGTTGAATCCTTTTTTTAACGAAATGACGGCTGGTTTTGGAGACATGAAGCGTATGATTTTGGAAAAAGCTAACGGAATAGCCCTCTCTCTTGTTATCTCCACCAAGAGGTCCTGTGTTCGGCTCGTTTGTCTGTCAATAGAAGCAGATTTTGTATTTATTATGTTTGTGAAACTTGGTCACATGTCGTGGACCAGGGAAGGACCAGGAGACATCATTTATGTTTCACCTCCATTACGATTTAGAGATTTGTGCTGCATTCATGTAGTGTCAGCAGGGCCGTCCCTGGCCAACACGAGGCCCCACGCAAAGTGATATGATGAGGTTTCGGCTCAGTTGAGGCACCCTCCGCAAGGTGAGGCCCCACGCAGTCTGCGTGATCTTCCTGTAGGGAGGGACGGCCCTGAGTGTCAATCTATGAAATAATGTACAGAAGGAGCTGAACTCTCAGATTTGATCACTATGGGGGAGTCAGTGACGAGCCGTCAGGGCCGAAGATATTCTAAAAAATAATATTTGAAAACATAAAAAAAATATTATTTTTTTTTAAATGTTTTTTTTTGTTATATTTTTCATTAGTTTTACCAAAATAACTTGATTTGATTGTATTTAAAATAACATTTCCAAAGAGATAACTCCTTCGAATCAGCCTACAGTTTCTGTTGGAATGTGAAGGGTTAAATCAAAGAAGCTCGTCTCTGTGAGTTGCTGTGAAGACAGGAGCTGGGTTACCCCTAGATTCCACCGTAACGTGGCCGTAACGTGGCCGTAACATGGCCGTAACGTGGCCGTAACGTGGCCGTAACATGGCCGTATAATGGCCGTAACGCGACGCAGACGGACCCGGTGGAATCTAGGGGTTAGGGTTATAAAAGTCACTGCTCGCCACTGGGGGGAGTTCATCTTAAACGACAGAGAACAAGAATCCCTTGGTCGATGTGATTGATCTTATATCCCCTAATTGAAGTCGTTGAAAATGAAAATTGTGCCAGAGTTTAGCGTTTTATAACAGGTCATTTTATTTGCATATTGACTGGTTAATGTGCCATTTCTTTAGTGTGTTATAGCTGTATGTGTGTGTGTTCATTTGTTCTAACGTTGTTCATGCTGCCCTCTAGGCCAGGTCGCTCTGGAAAAATAGATTTTAATCTCAATGAGACTTTTATCTGGTTAAATAACGGATATATATATTTTTTAAATGTGCATTTTGCATTATAGGAGACCTTTAAAATGTGATACCACTTAATAGGGAGGGGTTTGATTGATAAACAATCACTTTGCAGCTGGTCCTCTTCTTCTTGAATGAGTCCACTCTATTTCATTATTTGGCCAATTCAAAGGCCATCCACTCCAATCCATCGCAGGTCGTTAGCTCTGTCTACTGTCGGCTAATCACCATCTAATATTGGAGCTGTAGCCAAAGAGGGAGAGTGAGAATGAGAGAGTTAAATATTCATGTCCCACGCCGTGTAATATCCTCCTCCGTGATGTTCAGACCTTTTGACCCGAAGGTAATCAGCAGGAATCTCGAGATGAATTTGATCCGTGGACGTTTGATGAGCTTTTGACACAAAGCTCAAACTATGATCGCCACTTCTGGCACACACATACACACACCCTTCACCACACACACACACACACACACACACACACACACACACACACACACACACACACACACACACACACACACACACACACACACACACACACACACACACACACACACCCTTCACCACACACATTCACACACAGACACACACCCTTCACCACACACACACACACACACACACACACATTCGCACACAGACATCCTTTGTCCCTGTTTGGCCAT
Organism: Gymnodraco acuticeps; assembly: GCF_902827175.1. NCBI lineage: Eukaryota > Metazoa > Chordata > Actinopteri > Perciformes > Bathydraconidae > Gymnodraco > Gymnodraco acuticeps. Next base: position 129,951 of record NW_022991572.1, read on the forward strand.
ATAAAGTCTTATGTTGGTGAATGTGTAACAATCCTGAATCCATTTTTAAAAGGTTTGCACACGCACACACACAAACAGACATACACACACACTCCTACACACACACACACACACACAAACAAACAGACACACACACACACACACACCCTTAAGTCAAACGCATTGAGATTCCTCAGATACACTGCAGGTCAAAGGCTCTTGATACTGTATATTCACTGCTCTTCTGTTTTGAATAAAATAATATATACACACATACACGCACGCACACACACACACATCCTCCACCACACACACACGCACACACACAGAGACAGACACACATACACACACACACATCCTCCACCACACACACACACACGCACACACTCAAAGGCAGCGTTCCTGGTTGACAGACAGTTCATTTCAGCCCGAGGCATGTAGGTATGACATCACTCGATTAATAATGGAGCAATTAATTATGACCTATTAGACTGATGAATTAGATTAGATAGGTGGCCATGTGATAATGTTACACTTCATTAATGACTTCTTGGGGAGGGATGTATATATGTGCCAGTTTGGAATGACATGCTATCTAATTATATCAATGATAAATGGTGTTATTCGTATGGAAATGATTCCTTACCCCAACGCGCTGATATCGTACCGTTGTAATAATACTAAAGTTGTAGTTAGATAGCACTTTTCATACAACACATGCAGCTCAAAGTGCTTTACAAAATGACACTGATGTACAAAGAAATGTTGCTATTGAAGCATGTTAGATTAATGAAATAAGATAAAAATCCTTTAAGGCCTATAAAATAAATAAAACCATATAAAGGTAGGTAAATAATAAAGACTATAAGAACATTTAAAGTGGGGGGTTGCTAATAAAAAGAGACTGGTGGATGTTCATTTGATGTGACAGCAGAGTTCATGACACACTTTAACTTTAATGCATAAAGACACTATATCACATTTTAAATATTTAGGTTGTTGTGCCACAGCTGCAGGAAAACAAAGATGCTTTCAAAGACAAACATGACACTTGAACTTTAGCCTCGATCAGCATTGAAACTGTGAAAAGGTTTTTTTTCCTTGCATAAACATGAAAATAGTCCAAACAAGCAGGAAACGCCGAGTTTTAAGGAGTTTTAGTGCACACAACTTCCATAATGTGACACAAAATGACTGCAAATGAAAACAGAATTGTATCAGATTTTAGTGATTTTAATTTTAAATGAATATTGTTTTTTATTCAAAAAAGTCTCATTATTTTCAATAGCCTCTTTCACACTAAGTACTTTGCTCTACTTATGTCGCGTTTCCACTGCAGGCCTCGCTCGGTTTGGTTAGGCCTTATTAGGCCCGGCTCACTTTAATGCTGCGTTTCCATTACAGTTTAGGAACTGGGGCAGTTACTATAGTAACGCAGTGTAGGTGGAGCCGTGACGTCATCTTCAATGAGCGCTCCAGAAAAACAACACAGCCGTTAGCTGTTAGCACTCAGAGCTCACAGCTCCTCATATCTGTTCAGAAACTAGACAGAAGTTAAACAAGTACAAACGACAGACTGCCTGTGTCATGGCGAATACAGTCGCTGGTTTATTTATGTCTGTATAGGCCGTTGTTGTGAGTGTGGACGGTTGGAGCATATATAACGTTAGCTTAGCCAAGCTCCATTCAGAAAACACGCTTTTTAAAAGGGTTTTTCGCCTGCCGTCTGTCTGCAGACTTGTCAAAGCATTAATTCATGGTTTTTACTAACCGGTATCAGTATGTTGTTACTTCGGCATCATTTTTGAAACGTGTATTACAATTAAATCACGGTCAAATATGTTCATCTTGTTGTAGTTGTAGCCCCCTTGCCAGCGATTCTCTCTCTAGTTTAGAATACTCAGCCCGACTCAGCCTGGTTGTTCCTGGCCCTCGAACCACGATTTTATGACGACGCTGAAGTTGGCTTCCGATTCGGCAGTTAAGGGGAAAGTTAAGGGACATTTCATTTACAGCGCTGAGCGAACAATCCTCCGTGTTTGAACCTCTTAAATCGCTGCATAGCCGATTTATTTGGACTGGATTATCCCAGAGAGTCTAAAGATTCTTTATAACCCAGTTTGAGATTTGTGAAACGTTTATTCTATTTGTGGAAAAAAAAAAAAGGGAGATTTCAGTGCTTTTTTCGCATCTTCACAACATTAGACCAGGTCCTGATCTGAAACCACTAGACCTAGACTCATCAAATCTGGACTGGATCATCCCAGAGAGGCTAAAGATTATTTATAACACAGTTTCAGATTTGTGAAACCTTTATTCTATTTGTGAAAATACAAACACAGGTGGAAGGCTGAGGTTGCTGCAGCAGGCCAGGATCAGGATCAGAAACTGAGCCTCCCAGCTGGGCAAGCCTTTATGCCTTCTTGAGGCTCCGCCTCTAGATGGGCGGGCACAGACAGGACGACACTCCCAGTACCTGCCCGAGGACAGCAGGGCAGGGAGCACAGACAGGCAGAAGGGGGGAGGGGTCGTCACAACATGTTGTTTTGTTTTGTTTTATTGATCTGTCTTTTTATTTATTTAAGTATTCCAGTTGTTGCATGTTTTAATTTGATTGTATTTACTTGTTTAAATGAAATTTGTTTTAGGTTCACTTATAAAATCTGTCCAGGGACAACAGATGAAAAATAGCCTCTTGGCTAACTCTGGCACATTTACAGGGATGTTAATTAATGTGCACTGTCCCTGTTAAACAAATGAATACATAAATAAAAATAAGTGTATGCTCCTCATTTAGGTGATAAGTCTTTATCTAGAAAGTTTTCGTATCTTAAATACTGTTTCATAGCAAACAAAAAAATGGAGGTGGAGAGGGGTGGAGAGGGGTGGAGAGGGGTGGAGAGGGGGAGAGGGGGGGAGAGGGGGAGAGGGAGAGAGGTGGAGAGAGGTGGAGAGAGGTGGAGAGAGGTGGAGAGGGGTGGAGAGGGGGGAGGGGGGGGAGAGGTGGAGAGGGGGGAGAGAGGTGGAGAGGGGGGGAGAGGGGGGAGAGAGGTGGAGAGGGGGGGAGAGAGGGGAGAGGGGGAGAGGGGGGGAGAGAGGTGGAGAGGGGTGGAGAGGGGGGAGAGGTGGAGAGGGGAGGAGATGGTTTGTTCTAAACAATTGAAAATGGATGAAGATCATTGTCTCAATTGTGACCCTGTATGATTGCCTTTTCTTCAATAAAAAAGCATTGGAGAAAAAAAAGAAATATATATAATATGTGTCCTTGAGTTCTACCCTGAGCTTCCTGTGGGACACAAAGGATCCTGAGATGATAAAGTCAAGAGAACAAAAACCACCTGAGCTGAGATTCCACTGACATCTAGTGTCGGATCCGGGAACTGAGATAACACTCTGAGTCTGACCCTGCAGGGCACACACACACACACACACACACACACACACACACACACACACACACACACACACACCACACACACACATATACACACACACAGAGGAGAGGTCAGTGTGTGATATCCGAGAGAGGGCAAAAGTACACACATCCTTTACTCAAGTAGAAGTACAGATACTCGTGTTTAAACATACTCTGGTGAAAGTAGAAGTACTGACTAAACTTCTTTACTCAAGTGAAAGTAAAGAGGCTTTGAAATGTACTTCAGTAAAAAGTACCCATAACTAGCAGCTGCTTTAAAGAGTACCTGACCTCCCTTTATATTAATAGAACAATAATGTCATTGTTAGCTAATGAATGTTTCCATGCTGAACAACGGCAACATGACAACGTTTCCATTGGTCCCTCTTCTTTAGAGAAGACCAGGAAATGATGGATACACGGATCGTGTTCAAATCAATAGGCACGCAATGACTCTAAAGAATAATGATCACGCATCAAACACACATTCAGACTAAAGGAACCAGCTGTTTGGAAAATGAGAGAAGTAGAAAGTACAGGTATTTGAGTTCAACATGTAAGAAGTAGAAAGTACAGGTATTTGAGTTCAACATGTAGAAGTAGAAAGTACAGGTATTGGTTCAACATGTAAGAAGTAGAAAGTACAGGTATTTGAGTCGAAGTTCAACATGTAAGAAGTAGAAAGTACAGGTATTTTGAGTTCAACATGTAAGAAGTAGAAAGTACAGGTATTTGAGTTTCAACATGTAAGAAGTAGAAAGTACAGGTATTTGAGTTCAACATGTAAGAAGTAGAAAGTACAGGTATTTGAGTTCAACATGTAAGAAGTAGAAAGTACAGGTATTTGAGTTCAACATGTAAGAAGTAGAAAGTACATGTATTTGAGTTCAACATGTAAGAAGTAGAAAGTACAGGTATTTGAGTTCAACATGTAAGAAGTAGAAAGTACAGGTATTTGAGTTCAACATGTAAGAAGTAGAAAGTACAGGTATTTGTGTTCAACATGTAAGAAGTAGAAAGTACAGGTATTTGGAGTCAACATGTAAGAAGTAGAAAGTACAGGTATTTGAGTTCAACATGTAAGAAGTAGAAAGTACAGGTATTTGAGTTCAACATGTAAGAAGTAGAAAGTACATGTATTTGAGTTCAACATGTAAGAAGTAGAAAGTACATGTATTTGAGTTCAACATGTAAGAAGTAGAAAGTACAGGTATTTGAGTTCAACATGTAAGAAGTAGAAAGTACAGGTATTTGTGTTCAACATGTAAGAAAGTAGAAGTACAGGTATTTGAGTTCAAACATGTAAGAAGTAGAAAGTACAGGTATTTGGGTTCAAACCTGTAAGAAGTAGAAAGTACAGGTATTTGAGTTCAACATGTAAGAAGTAGAAAGTACAGGTATTTGTGTTCAACATGTAAGAAGTAGAAAGTACAGGTATTGAGTTCAACATGTAAGAAGTAGAAAGTACATGTATTTGAGTTCAACATGTAAGAAGTAGAAAGTACAGGTATTTGAGTTCAACATGTAAGAAGTAGAAAGTACAGGTATTTGTAGTTCAACATGTAAGAAGTAGAAAGTACAGGTATTTGAGTTCAACATGTAAGAAGTAGAAAGTACAGGTATTTGAGTTCAACATGTAAGAAGTAGAAAGTACAGGTATTTGAGTTCAACATGTAAGAAGTAGAAAGTACAGGTATTTGAGTTCAACATGTAAGAAGTAGAAAGTACATGTATTTGATGTTCAAACATGTAAGAAGTAGAAAGTACAGGTATTTGAGTTCAACATGTAAGAAGTAGAAAGTACAGGTATTTGTGTTCAAAATGTAGAAGTCAAAGTAAAAGTTGTCAGAAAAATAAGTAGTGGAGTAAAGTACTGATACCAGAAACAGTACTTAAGTACAGTAATGAAGTATTTGTACCTGTACTACTTCCCTCCTCTGATGACCTTGAATGATCAGACAAGTGGAAGTGCAGCGCTTTGAATGAAAGCCATCCATCGTGTGCGTCTGCTCTCCGCTGTAATGACTTGAGGGATGAAGGGGAGGGGAAGCAGATCTTAACCATTTGTCTCTGCAGAAGTCTGATGTCCTCCAGGCACAGTCTGTTCCTGCTGAACACCAGAAGTGGGTCAGCCTGTCTGAGATGTGAGACATGAGGTAAGAGTATTCAAACATATAGAGAGAGAGTTCTATACTTAGCAGGATTATGTAAGTGGATTTGTGCCTATAGAATATTGCAGCGTCACATCTGAGAGTTATTTAATTTGTCATAATGTATATGTTTTGTGTAGAGTATATTAGGGTAAAGTATTGTGCAGTATAGTATAGTATATTGTAGTATAGTATGGAGTAGTAATGTAGTATCGTTTAGTGTAGTATAGAATAGTAGAGTCTAGTATACAGTATAGTATAGTGTAGTATTGTATCGTATAGTCAAAATAAACTCCATCCTGTTTCATGTGATCTTTGTTATTTATTATGGGCATTATTATATATATAAAAATAAAAACTTCTAGAGGACCAAATGTGCATTAACCCATGGTGGTTAAATAGTCCCCATAAAATGCAGTTTACTTTAGTTTGACTTCTGATTGATCAATGATACGGAGCCAAAATGAAATAAAAAGTAAAATATGAACTAATGAATTGCTGCTTTAGGTCTTTTGATTGGAGTTGGTAACAATAGTAAAATAATAGACAGTCAATGTGTTTATTCTTCAAAAATGCTGCCAACACAATAATTCATCAGGAATATCAATCCATTTTAATATCCTGTCATTCTACCTGAAGCATAACTTTATTCCTAATACTTCAAGAACACTTTGCTGATTTCGTTCTTTTCCTTGAAGTGAATGCAAGGTATTTGATGATAATGGAGTGAAAAACCACCGCCGTCCACAGAAAACGAATCAATCAAAACACTTTTCAATAGAAGTAACTGTCTAAATCCTGCAGAAGTACGGACATATTGTGACAGCTTTAATTCGCCTTATGTCTCCACCAGATTTCCACTTTCTATCAAATCTAATTATAGAGAAAGCAGCATATGCACTTCTTCAAATATTGTTTTAAAACACATTTCTCCATCCTGACAAGCACGAGTGAGAAGCCCAACAGAAGAATGCATTTAAAGACTCCATATTGAGCAATAACGAGCAGACACACATCAATGCATTCACACACACACACACACACACACACCACACACACACACACACACACACACACACACACACACACACACACACACACACACACACACTCACTCTTCACCATAGGATGTGACACCTGACGGCCCATTAGTTCCCAAAGTGCTATTCTATTCTATGAATTGCTCTCCTTATAGAATATTTAGACGCTGTGTGTTCCCCTCCGCTTGTCAACATGCGATGCATTATTCATGTTAATGTGCCATTATTTGTGTGATGTAACGTAGCTTTTCCCTGCACCAAAAAACACATCCAGCGTGACCTTTGACCTGTGCTACACTTCGTATATAATGCTACTGGGGGAGAGGACATTTAGTTCTTTACTGAGACGTTATTGTGCAATTAAAATGTGAGCTTACTAAAAGCAAAGCGACAGTGAAGATAACAAAACATGTGAGGTTTGAACACAGCTCCAACACCTGCTTCTGAGAAAGATAGAGCATTTTACCAGCTTTTAATTATGCAATTATAAAGTTATGCCTGTATTTCAGATAGAAGGGATGTATCCGGACTACATGTGAGGCAGATATGACACAGGGAGAAAAGAGAGGGAATGTGATTTAACATGCCTTTAGTGCAATTAAAAGATAAGTCAATGCATGCCTGCGTTTGAGATTGAATGACACACATGATTTTGAGTTTTAATAAGCCTTTTGTAAATCGGTAAGGTATGCGTGGGTTTGAGATAATTAGAATACACTTTTAACAAGCCAAAATGTACTTAATATATTGGGAATATATGCTTGTTTGCTTTCATTTTTTTGCAGATATTTAGAAGAGAATTTCAGTAGCACTTGTATAAGCTACTAAGCTAGCAGCCGCTAAGCCATAGCATTAAAGTTTAGCAACAAAAGAACCAGGTAGCCTAGTGTCAAATCACACACACACATCTTTGCTGTTACACTACTGTTTCTGTGCAGATTAATCCATTAAACAAATATAACATATGAGGAGTTTGAGAAGGGCTCGTAGGTTTCCAGTTGTTACGCTAAGCTAAGCTAACTAGCTGCTCCGGCTATTCATCTATTTTACAGACACAAGAGTAGTATTGATCTTCTCACGTAACTCTTGCCAAAGTATTGCCCAGCAAGATAAACGACCTGTTTTTATTGCCCTTTCCTGATTACTTTCAGGGTCAATTCTCCAATATTTACCCCCAATTTATGACGAAATGTCACACTTTTTAATTTTCCTTTTCGTTATTACAACCGGCTTCA
>NW_022991573.1:0-38885 GCF_902827175.1 Gymnodraco acuticeps
ACATTAGCCACCTTTAGCTTAGCGGTGGTGACTGAAGTCATGTGACCGTGCTGTAGTTCCTTTATAGCCCAACATTAGCCCCTTTAGCTTAGCGGTGGTGACGTGAAGTCATGTGACCGTGCTGTGTTCCTTTATGCCCAACATTAGCCTCCTTTAGCTTAGCGGTGGTGACGTGAAGTCATGTGACCGTGCTGTAGTTCCTTTATAGCCCAACATTAGCCTCCTTTAGCTTAGCGGTGGTGACGTGAAGTCATGTGACCGTGCTGTAGTTCCTTTATAGCCCAACATTAGCCCACCTTTAGCTTAGGGTGGTGACGTGAAGTCATGTGACCGTGCTGTAGTTCCTTATAGCCCAACATTAGCCCACTTTAGCTTAGCGGTGGTGACGTGAAGTCATGTACCGTGCTTAGTTCCTTTATACAACTTAGCCCCTTTAGCTTAGCGTGGTTAAATTGTTTTAATTATTGTAATGCCTTTACTTCTTGCTCACCTTGTGTGGGCGGAGCCAGGTGTTGCTGATGTCACCTGGAGGCTGTATCTTTAGCAACCAGATAGCACAAGTCTCCGCCTTCTCTGCCAGGATCAGCGGGTGCACCTGGAACCACAGAAGAAGAACAGGCGTCACTGAATATTATGTATAATCATCAGCCTTTTATAATCAGTGCTATTTGTTTATTGGCTGTGTTTTTGTTTGTCTGCTTGTTTACCTCCAGGTGAGACAGCAGCTGAGCGTCTGATAGGATGCAGAACATCCTGCCCCATGAGGCAGGCTCCGCCTTCCGGCCCACCGACAGCCAATGGATGGGGCTGCTCTTCAGCTCTGTGTGACATCATCACAACACACTGTGACACAGAGGTGGCGCTATCTGCCATATTACCCGTCGGTCTACTCTGTAACCAGAGTCCTGCATCGGGTCGGGTACCCGCGGGTAACAACACTGAGCACGTCGCGGGTGCGGGAGCGGGTCTTGAAAATCAGACCCGTGCAGGACTGACAGCGCCGGCTACGAGAAGGGTGTTGTTTCTACTGTGGCCAGCTGGGTCACCAACTCGCGTCATGTCCGGGAAAAGAGCAAGCTTACCAGCCAAGAGGAGGGCGCTGGTGAGCAAGCTTCCCACAGACTTTCCTCCTCGTCCAGTTACCAAGGTAAACATTTTTATTAATGACCCGGTCATTACCCAAGGAGTGCTAATAGACTCAGGAGCGGACGAAAGTCTTATGGATTGGGGCATAGTCAAACAGCTTGGTATGACTGTTCCTCTATCTTCCCCCATTAACGCCAGTGCTTTAGACGGACGTGGTTGTTTACAGTCACCCACCTGCACAAACCTATCCAGATCACTGTAAATAATGACCACACTGAAGTTATGCAGTTTCACATTTTTGAATCGGCTCAGCATCCGATTATTTTGGGTTTTCCGTGGTTAAAAATCCACACCCACACATTGACTGGCGCTCAGGAAAGGTTAAGGAGTGGGGAGAGGATTGCATTAACAGGTGTTGTTAGAGCCATTTTACCTTTTGTTATTATTGTCTGAATGTTGGGGCTTAATAATAATATAAATTAGATATACTGTAAATTATTGGCTATTTTTGTGAGTCCACATTATGGTTTAAAATGCATTAATTTAAGGCTCACTTATTATTTGTTATATGTGCGTCAGTATATCACGTGCATGGCTATGCCTATATATGGTAGGTTGATAGGACACAGCTGGGGGTGATAGACGGGGAAATGGAAAAGTCTTTTGACCGTGTTCTTTTGTTACTTTGGAAAATGATACACTTTTGAGTTACTATGAAGCGAAGAAATGTGTCCTCCTGTATGCACCGTGTGGATCAGTGAATAAAGCTCATCTGATTCAACTACGATCTCCGCTGAATTGTTTGGAGGAAACAAAGAGAGGCGCGTCAAAACCCACAACCCCGATAGAGGTGGCTATTAAATGGTAGACAAGGATTAAAACGCCACCCACAATAGTCAAACGACTCCGTAAACTGTGGATAAAGACTTCGAAGGACAAGCACAGGATTCGTGTGGATTCCAGCTCTGCTTTGGAAACAGCGAACGGACGTTCTAAAGTGCCGAGGAGGAGGCCGTGAGTAAACCACGCCGGCCCGGAACTTATGAATGAGACGCTGTTTACAACGGAATCGCTTCGTCAAACAATGCAAGTACTGATTGTGTGCATAGTTATGGATGTTTGACCAAAACGAAACTGGAAATCCATCCAGTGATATCCTGATGCTTACTGAAGATAATCCGCAATTGCTGTTGGAATGCTTAAACAATGAAATGCATTAACGAACTATCACGCAGCCAGGAAGCGGACGTTAAAGGAATATTTGGCACAAAAACAGGACTCGCGAAGAGCTGTTCTGGGAAATATTAATGACTTTATTTCATGTGGATTAAGTGAAGAAAAACTCAAATAAACAATGGATCCTGAAAAACCTCCAGCTGATGTTGCCGCGGCAGAGGAGAGATATAAAACTCTCAGCCAATCGCGAAGAGGAAAACTTGGAGCATGCACCCGCAGAATGAATGAAATTAACCCATTACTGGTGCGAGGTGGAGATGTGGAAAAGGTGGATGAAGCTGTTGCAACGTTCAAGATGTTACTCAATGAATTTATGGAATGTCATGGAATTGTTCAAATGCTTTTATCTGAGGAAATAAGGGAAACTGAGAGAATACATTGGTATGAACCAAAAATGTCTGCATTCACGAATTTCCTTAAGGATGTGGAAACGTGGAAAAGCTCTCAAATGGATCCTCAGATACTGATTGAACCCCATGACAGTGTTTCCAATGCATCAACCAGGAGGAGCTCAAAAGCAGGATCAGCAACTTCTTCTGCTTCTTCAATCCACCTCAAAATGGCCACAGAAAGAGCTGCCCTCCTTGCCCGGGCAGCAGGATTAAAGGAAAAGCATGCACTTGAAATGGAAAAGGCTCAACTGCAAGCTAGATCCGAACGGATAGAAATGGAAGTCAGCCTAGCTGAATCTGATGCAAAAATGAAAGTCCTGGAGCACTTTGAGACTGGTTCACAAAATCCAACACAAGGAAAATATGATGGCATGAATGACTATTTAAAGGACTACAGATTAAAAACACATATGTCAATGGATGCAGAGCCGTCTCCAATTTCCTTTGCTGAGTTCGGATCCATTCCCAAGACACCACTTCAAAGGCTTATACACCAACAACCAAGACCACCAGAAAATATTGATAATGCAAATCAAAGCTCTCAACAAACAGCTAGAGATGCAGGAATTACAGGGACAAATACTAATGACAATTTCCTGACTGTGATGCAAAGACAAAATGACATTGTTAATTTACTTGTACTTCAACAAAAACAAGCATCACTGCCCACTAGGGAAATCCCAGTCTTTGATGGCAATCCCCTGAATTATCAAATATTTGTGAGGGCATTTCAACATAGCATTGAGGAGAAAACCACCAGTAACCAGGATCGATTATATTACCTGGAACAATATACTTCGGGATCCTGCAGGGAACTGGTGAGAAGCTGCCTTCACATGGATGCTAATAGTGGCTTTGCTGAAGCTAAGAGACTGCTAAAAGTGCATTTTGGAGATGAGCTCAAGATAGCAAGCGCATATATGGGAAAAGCTCTCAACTGGAACACTATAAAGGCAGAGGATGGAAAGTCACTGCACTGTTATGCACTTTTTCTGAGAGGCTGCTGTAATGCAATGAGGGATCTGCAGAACATGGAGGAGCTGGACCTGCCATCCAACCTACGGCTCATTCTTTCAAAGCTACCTTACAAACTAAGGGAGAAGTGGAGAACAGCAGCTTGTGATATTCTGGAGCGGAGCCATGAAAGAGCAAGATTACCTGACCTTGTTGTATTTATTGAAAGACAAGCTAGAATACTTCAAGACCCTCTCTTTGGTGACATTCCCGATCAACTTAACAGTACAAAGGCGGCTTTCAAGACCAAGACTCTTGTTGATCCATATCGAAATAAGAGCAAAGGGAGCAGTTTTGCAACCACAGTGGCTATAGTGTCAGACAGGCGTGCAGAGAAACTCAAAGAAGACAAATATCCTGTTAAAAGCTACATTTCCTCCACTAACAATGACACCTCATGTACTTTTTGTACAAGTAAACATCCTTTAGCTGAATGCCATAAAATACATTCAGTATCTCATGAAGCTAAAATTGGAGTTCTGAAAGAGAAGGGACTATGCTTTGGCTGCCTGAAGGTGGGGCACTTGAGCAGGAACTGTAACAGGAGAATGACCTGTCAAATCTGTCATGCTAAGCACCCAACTATTCTGCACATTAAAAGATCTTCAAAGCCTGAAACTGAGAACTTTAAACATGGGAAGGCAGAGCAGCAGAGTGGGGGAGCAAGGCCTGATGAGACATCCATCAGCAGTGCTCTTGTTTCAGTAGGAGAAGGTGAAGGAATCGGGGCTGGTAAAGACAGCATACTTGCCATAGTGCCAGTGAAGGTGAAACTCTGCCATGGAAATAAAAGCATACTGACCTATGCATTCCTGGACCCTGGTAGTACCGACACATTTTGCACAGAAGGGCTCATGAGGCGGCTTGGTGCTAGAGGACGGAGAACTGAAGTCCTTCTTCAAACGATGGGAACAGAGAAAACAGTCAGGAGTTTTGAGGTAACAGGTCTAGAAGTGGGACATATGGAAGATGGCACATATATAAACTTGCCCAAGGTTTACACTCAGAACAAAATCCCTGTTACCAAAAGAAACATTCTCACCCAGGCGGACCTCAAGAAATGGCCTTATCTGCAGGACATCCAAATAAAAGAAATAGATGCTGACGTGGGACTTCTTATTGGAGTAAATACTCCAAAGGCTATGGAACCATGGAGAGTTATAATAGCCAAGGAAATGGCCCATATGCAGTGAAAACACTGTTAGGATGGGTCGTTAATGGTCCACTTAATGCTTCCACAGATCTGGATGATGAAACCCCTGTGGCATTAGTGAACAGGATCTCAATGTTCACCTTGAGAAGCTAATTGAAAGACAATATATTAACGACTTTCCAGAGAAAGAGTATGAAGAGGAAAGACAAATGTCAGCTGATGACCGAAAGTTCATGCAGATTGTATCAAGCTCGGTTTCTCTTAAAGATGGCCACTACAATTTACCTCTTCCTCTAGATAATCCAAACATTATCATGCCAAACAACCGCCAAATGGCAGAGCAACGAGCAATGTCACTAAAAAGGAAATTCCAGAAGGATCAGACCTATGCAGCTGAGTATAAAGGCTTTATGAGTGACATTATCAGAAAAGGATATGCAGAGAAAGTACCATCGGACGATCTACATGTGGAAAACGGCAAAGTGTGGTATATACCCCATCATGGTGTCTATCATAAACGTAAAAAAACGATCCGTGTGGTCTTTGATTGTGCATCATCCTATAAAGGCAAATCCCTCAACAGTGTACTCCTTCAGGGCCCTGACTTGGCAAACTCATTGATTGGTGTTCTACTCAGGTTCCGTCAAGAGCCCATCGCCATTATGGCAGATATTGAGGGGATGTTTCACCAAGTGCGTGTAAACGAGGAGAACATAAACTTGCTGAGATTCCTGTGGTGGCCTGAAGGAGAAACCAGCACAAATCTGGAGGAATACCGGATGAGGGTCCATCTCTTCAGAGCTGTTTCCTCTCCAAGCTGCGCAAACTTTGCATTGCGAAGAACAGCTGAGGACAACTGTGGCAAATTTGATGGAGAAGTGGCAGAAACAATCAAATCAAATTTCTATGTGGATGATTGCCTCAAGTCGCTAGCAAGAGAAAATCAAGCTATAAGCCTTATTAGGTCTCAGAGAAATGTGTTCCCTTGGTGGATTCAAACTGACGAAATGGATAAGTAATAGTCGAGTGGTGCTAGAATCCATCCCTGATGAAGACAAGGCTAAACAGGTGAAAAACTTGGATCTGGACAGGGATAAGCTGCCACATGAAAGAGCACTAGGGATGTACTGGGACATTGAAAATGATATATTCAGTTTCCGTGTGACTGTGAACAACAAAACCCTTACAAGAAGGAGTATACTTTCCACTGTCAGCTCTGTGTACGATCCTCTTGGTCTTCTCGCCCCTTTCATATTGAAGGCAAAGCAAATCCTTCGATTACTCTGTAAAGCCCAATATGGATGGGATGAAGAAATTCAGGTGGAACTCTCAAAACCATGGCAGAAATGGCTCAAGGATTTAGACCAGCTGGCAAGATTCCAAATTGACAGGTGTGTAAAACCCAAGAACTTTGGAAGAGTGAAAACTGCACAGCTACACACCTTTTGTGATGCAAGTGAAGAAGGATACGGTACCGCAAGTTACCTGAGATTCACCAATGACATGGAGGAGGTACACGTAGCCTTTGTGATGGGAAAATCAAGAGTTACCCCACTAAAAGTCATGACAATTCCAAGGTTGGAACTCACTGCTGCTACATTGGCTGCACGAATGGACAAAATGCTCAGATCAGAGCTACAAGGAGAGCTTTTGGAATCAGTATTGTGGACTGACAGCCAGTCAGTACTGAAATATATTCGAAACAGGACTAAGAGGTTCCACACTTTCGTGGCAAACCGGATTGCTGTTATTCATAACCTCACAAAAGTGAACCAGTGGCGGTTTGTAGACACCAAAAACAACCCCGCTGATGACGCTTCAAGAGGACTGAGCATTGAATCCTTTTACAGTTCAAAAGGATGGCTTCAGGGTCCAGAATTCTTGAAGAAATCTGAAGCACAGTGGCCAAGTATTCCAAAAGAACTTGGTTCTCTCCTTCCAGATGACCCTGAAGTACGCAAAGAAGCGATTGTCACCAGCATTGTCACATGTAAGATGGAAAAAACTCCAACAAGTAAGCTCTTGGACTATTATTCTTCATGGAATGACCTAAAAAGAGCTGTTGCATGGATAATGAAATTAAAGACAATCCTCCTGCAGATGAGAGAAAAAAGAAAAGATGACTCCACTGATCTTGGAGCAAGGCAGGATAAAGGAAAGAGACTGAAGGATCAGATGCTTCTGCTCAATATGCCTACAGCTAATGCACTAAGACTTTCAGTAGAGGACACAGAAACTGCTGAAAAAGCCATTATTTGCCACGAGCAGAGACAGCATTTCAAAGAGGAAATTGCCTTGCTGGAAAAAGGAAAACAGTGCAATAGAGGAAGCTCCCTATACAAGCTGGACCCTATCATTGATGCCGGGCTTCTGAGAGTTGGAGGAAGAACTAGAAAGATGGCTATGCCAACTGAGGTCAAACATCCAATGATTCTACCGAAACATTCTAATATCTCCAAGTTGATATTAAGCCACATCCATAATCAAGTTGGTCACTCAGGAAGAGGTCACATGCTCTCCAAACTCCATCAACGTTACTGGCTATCCGCTGCTAACTCTTCAGCAAGGAGGATCATAAAGAACTGTGTGTTTTGCAGACGCCTACAGGCTAGAGCTGGAGAGCAGAAAATGGCCGATCTCCCACTTGATCGAATAACACCTGATCTTCCACCTTTCACTCATGTAGGCATAGACTATTTTGGACCCATCGAGGTGAAACGTGGCCGAGCTCATGTCAAAAGATGGGGAGTAATCTTTACCTGCCTGGTAAGCCGTGCTGTCCACCTGGAAGTTGCCAGTCATTTGGATACAGCTGCATGCATAAACGCTCTTCGTCGATTCATCTGTCGTCGTGGCACAATAAAGAGCATCAGAACAGATCGAGGCACCAACTTCATCGGCACACAAAAGGAACTGGAGGAGTCTGTAAAACAACTGGATAACAACAAAATCAAGCAAACACTACTCAAAGAAGGAATTGATTGGACATTCAATCCCCCCTCCGGAGCTCACCATGGCGGAGTGTGGGAGAGGCTAATACGACTGGTTAAAAAGATCCTCCATTCTGTCCTGAAGGAACAAACATTGGATGATGATGCTCTGCACACAGCCTTGTGTGAGGTTGAGGCAATAATGAACGATAGGCCAATCACAACAGTGACAAACGACCCAAACGACCTTGAACCCCTCACACCTAATCACCTACTTCAGTTAAGAACAAATCCAATCTTGCCCCCCGGACTCTTTCAGAGAGAGGATCTGTACTCACAGAGAAGATGGAAACAGGTGCAGTACCTTGCTGACCTGTTTTGGAAGCGCTGGACCAGGGAATATCTTCCTTTGATGCAAGAACGGCACAAATGGAATACTATCAAAAGAAACTTCACCCCCGGAGACCTGGTCGTCATCATTGATGAGAACGCACCGAGGAACACTTGGCTCCTGGGACGCGTAGTTAAGACCCTTCCTGGTTCAAAAGGACTTGTTAGGAGTGTCCTGGTTTAAAACCAAGACAAGTACGATCGAAAGACCCATAACTAAGTTATGTCTGCTCCTGGAGGCGACAGACTGAGCCTACTAAGCCTTTGCCTTTCAGTCACGTGCACCTCTGACTGTTAGACCAAAGGACTGGACTCTTGGTCTCCTACCCCCTCCCCATCAAAGGCTGCCTTTTGAACGCAGACCATTACAGACAATTAGTACTAGACCTACACACTCCAGTACTAGTCTTACATGGACTTGAAAGTATACAATATACATGGACTTGAAAGTATACAATATACATGGACTTGAAAGTATACAATATACTATGGACTTAAGTATACAAATATGCTACGGATGGACGTTATGTTTTGTTAAAATGACTCTGTTGATGTACTATTATTGGTAATTGCTATGTAATAAGCAATTAGGGGCTGGTATGTTAGAGCCATTTTACCTTTTGTTATTATTGTCTGAATGTTGGGCTTAATAATAATATAAATTAGATTATACTGTAAATTATCGGCTATTTTTGTGAGTCACATTATGGTTTAAAATGCATTAATTTAAGGCTCACTTATTATTTGTTATATGTGCGTCAGTATCACGTGCATGGCTATGCCTATATATGGTAGGTTGATAGGACACAGCTGGGGGTGATAGACGGGGAAATGGAAAAGTCTTTTGAACGTGTTCTTTTTGTTACTTTGGAAAATGATACACTTTTGAGTTACTATGAAGCGAAGAAATGTGTCCTCCTGTATGCACCGTGTGGAATCAGTGAATAAAGCTCATCTGATTCAACTACGATCTCCGCTGAATTGTTTGGAAACAAAGAGAGGCGCGTCAAAACCCACAACCCCGATAGAGGTGGCTATTAAATGGTAGACAAGGATTAAAACGCCACCACAATAGGTGTAACATTCACGCTCTGTTAAGGCACCAACAGACCCTAGTAGGATCGTCATAGATCACCCAGACTATCCTGACCTACAGAAAGTACCGTCATGTTATCACGATCTAAGGAAGCCTTTAACAAATCAAAAGCCATGTCGTTACCTCCTCACCGACCTTTTGATTGCCCCATAATCTCTACCGGGGGCTCCCATTCCCAAGGAAAACTGTATTCGATCTCAAGGCCAGAGAGAGCGGCAATGGACGACTACATTTCCTCTTCTCTAAAATCAGGGATTATCCGTCCTTCATCTTCCCCAGCTGGAGCGGGGTTTTTTCTTCGTAGGAAAGAAGGACGGTTCTCTGAGACCTTGCATAGACTACAGCCCTCTTAATGACATACGGTGAAAAACCGCTATCCTCTGCCACTCATGTCCTCTGCTTTCGAGCTACTTCAGACTGCCAAGATTTTTACCAAGCTGGACTTAAGAAATGCATATCACTTGGTTAGAATAAGGGAAGGGGATGAGTGGAAAAACAGGGTTTAACACTCAGAGCGGTCACTATGAATACCTGTGATGCCTTTTGGACTGTGTAATGCACCGGCTGTGTTTCAGGGTTTTGTGAATGAGGTTTTGCGGGAATTTTTGAATGTTTCTGTGTTTGTGTACCTTGATGACATTTTGATTTCTCACCAGACTCTGAGTCCCATGTTCACCATGTCCGTCAGGTTCTGCAGAAACTACTCGAAAATCAATTATATGTCAAGGCAGAGAAGTGTGAGTTTCACGTAGAAAAGGTGGCCTTTCTAGGATATATAATCTCACCAAACCAGATGCAGATGGAACCTGCTAAAGTCAGTGCAGTTTCCAAGTGGCCAACACCAGACTCCAGGAAGAAGGTTCAGCAGTTCTTAGGGTTTGCAAACTTCTACAGAAAGTTTATAAGAAACTTCAGTTCTGTAGCTGCTCCTCTGCATGTTCTGACTTCTTCCAAAGTTCCCTTCAAGTGGACTCCCTTCAAGTGGACCCCCTTCAAGTGGACTCCCCAGGCTGACTGCGCTTTCCAGCTCCTCAGGGAGAGCTTCACCACAGCTCCCATTCTCACCATTCCGGATCCCCAGCGCCAGTTTGTGTTCGAGGTCGATGCTTCCAATGAGGGAATTGGAGGCATTTTGTCCCAAAAATCCTTGAAGGACAACAGGATACACCCAAGTGCCTTCCTGTCGCGGAAGCTGACGACGGCAGAGAAGAACTACGATGTGGGAAATAAGGAACTGTTAGCTGTAAAAGCTGCTCTTGAGGAATGGAGACACTGGTTGGAGGGGGCAGAACAGCCGTTCTTAGTCTGACAGACCATAAGAACCTGGAGTATATCAGAAAGGCTAAACGCCTCAACTCTCGGCAGGCCAGGTGGACTCTATTTTTCAGTAGGTTCAACTTCACTCTCTCTTTCCGCCCCGGATCTCAGAATCAGAAGCCTGATGCCTTGTCTCGCCTTTTCGAACCAGAACCCTTTTCTGTAGAGCCCAAGACCATCCTTCCATTAAACCGTATGGTCGGAGCTTTTTCCTGGCAACTAGAGTTGGACGTTAAACAGGCTAACACATTAAACCCAGTACCTGGCAAGTGTCCAAACCACCTGCTCTTTGTTCCTGTGTCTCTCCACTCCAAGGTCATCCACTGGGCCCACACGTCGGTGATCTCCTGCCACCCTGGAGTTAAGAGGACTATGTACAGGATTAAGCAGCGTTTCTGGTGGCCAGCCATGAAGAAGGATGTGCAGGAGTACGTAGTGGCTTGTCCGGTGTGTGCCTGCCAATAAAAACCTTGTCCCAGGTCAAGATGGGTTTGCTCACAACCACTGCCGATTCCTCAACGTCCCTGGTCACATATATCTATGGACTTTGTGACAGGTCTCCCCTTGTCCAGAGGCAAAACTACGGTTCTGACAGTGGTGGACCGGTTCTCCAAGATGGTTCATTTCATTCCGCTAACCAAGATCCCCTCTGCCAAGAGTACCGCAGAGGTCATGATGACCCATATATTCAGGATCTACGGATTCCCAAATGACATTGTTTCCGACAGGGGTCCACACTTCATTTCAGCCTTCTGGAAGGAGTTTTGCAGACTCATAGGCGCTACTGTCAGCTTGTCTTCAGGTTACCACCCTCAATCAAATGGACAGTCGGAGCGCCTGAATCAGGTACTGGAGACTACACTACGCTGTCTCGTTCTTCCAGAACCAGACCAACTGGAGCGACCACCTCACTTGGGTGGAGTTTGCCCACAATACTCTTCCCACGGCGGCCACAGGTCTCTCGCCTTTCCATTGTGCCAATGGTTATCAACCGCCGCTGTTCTCAACCGACGAAGGGGAAGTTAAGGTACCATCAGCTCACGCCTTGATTAGACGCTGTTGCCGAGTTTGGGCTGGAGCTCGCCAATATCTGCTGCGAAGTTCGACTCGGATGAAGGCTGTAGCAGACGTCCACCGCAGGTCCGCTCCCATCTACAAACCGGGTCAAAAGGTGTGGCTTTCCACCAAGGACCTACCACTTCAGGTGGCTTCCAAGAAGTTGACTCCAAGGTTGTGGGGCCTTTTCCGGTGTCAAGAGTCATCAATCCGGTGTCTGTGCGCCTAAGACTTCCCAGACCCATGGGGGTACATCCTACATTCCACGTCAGCAAGATAAAGCCAGTTCATGAGAGCACGCTTATTCCCGCCTCCAAGCCCCCTCCACCACCCCAGTTCTTCGAAGGTGGCCAAACGTACAAGGTCCGCAAGTTGCTGAAGGTCTGCAATAGGGGTCGAGGAAAACAATTCCTGGTGGATTGGGTGGGTTATGGTCTCGAGGCAAGATGCTGGGTCCCTGCGAGGTTTATTGTGGATAAACCCTGATTCAGGATTTTTATGATAGGCCTGGGCCGTCAGGAGTCGGCCCTAGAGGGGGGGGTACTGTTGTGCACCGTCCAAAGTGCTAGTCAATCATGTTTCATGTTTATTTTGTATTGTTTTTCACTTCCTGTTTTGTTTTTGTCACGTCTCATTTCAGGTCCCTTGACTCCCTTTCCCTCATGTGTTCTCCCGCCCTCATCAGTATCAGCCCCGCCCCTGATTGTGTTCACCTGTGTCTTGTTGTTGAGTGTTTAAATTCCCCAGTCTCCCAGCATTCCAGTGTCAGTTCGTCTTGTCCTGTCCTCATGACAGAGCTATGCTCTTCAGCTCGCTTTGATTCAAAGCCTATGTTGGCTCCTGAAACTTATTATAAGTTTAGTTCCTCACGTTGTGAGTGATTTTCTGTTTCGCCTTGCTCAAACCTTTTTTGTCATCTCTTAAGAGTGATCTTCTTTTGTTACCTTTTTTGTGCAAATAAAGTATCTTAATTGTACTTTACCTTTGGCTCCCGGGTCGTGCATTTGAGTCCTTATCCTTGTGTAACCAAGTTCATAAGACTCCCTGACATGTGCAAACAGGTTATTTCACACCTACCAGGAAACAGAGCGCGAAAACCACCTCTTTCTGGCCCTACACAGAGCCCCAAAGGACGGACTAAGCAGCTCCAGCATCTCTCCCTGACATGCGTACTTCCATAACCTCATGCACCATGGGTCCCCGGGCCCCCGAACTTAAGCACTCCCCCACGGACTAAACCCAGATGATCACACCCTCAAGAACCTCGTGCCCCTGGGAACCTTAAGGGGGGTGGAGTTTGCGGTGCTTTTATCGTCCGCCCTTAAGCTTCCTACAGAGTACACGTGACTACCAGACATTCAGACACTTCTGGGTGACCAGGGGCATGCTTGTATGGAAGTCATTCATTTTGGGTTTTTGTCAGAAGATGTGTGCTTAAGTTTGGGTCCCTGTCCCTGTCCCTGTCCCGGTGCGCATGGAGGTGCGAGCACTTTGTGCACTGTGGAGGATGTTCTCATGGCCCTGGTAACACATAAAGGGGATGGATTGTGCGGTGCTCAACCGCCCGCGCACCAGCATCAATATTCGTCCTTCTTCACAGCACCACCTGCCCTGCTGGAGGGTCACACTTTAACTGTTTTGTCATATTTCGTCTTTCCACGGGTGGGTGCGTCTGGCAAAGCTGTGTACCCAAACTCAAGCACTCTCACTCTGACTAAACACATAAGGACATCCGGGTAAGACCTTAGTGCCCCTTAGTGCCCCTGGTACGCCATGTCGTTAAATGAGCTCAGTGATGTACTGCACAACTTCACATGGGTAAAATGAGCTCCGTGTTGCCCTGCAATATCACATTTGGTGTATTTCCAAAAAGCTGTGAAAATACACCTATCTCCGTCATGTCCTGTAAAATAGCATTTTTTGTTTATTTCCATCATTCAGGCAAATACACATATCTTTGTCCGCTCCAGGAGCTTCAAAGTGCAGACTCCTGAGCTCCGTCATGTCCTGCAAAATGTTATTCTTCCGACCGCCAAGCACCGGCATGTGGACCCGGGGAGGAGGCCCTCCGATGGCGGGTCAAATTTGCTGATAGCACAGCTGACGGCTGGACACTAGCCGTAGAGGAACACCAGGGCAGGACCAGGCAGTTCCCTCTTTGCAGACAAGCATATATGGTTGTTACGCAGGATCAAACAGGTAGCCTGTGATGAAGTAGGGTCGACCCTATATCATGTGAAGCCACCGAGCCATGGTCCCCGAGGGAACTGGTGCCCGGAGCAAGGCCAATTGCTGAATGCCGCGGCCGACTAAGGCCGCTATGCAACAGTGGAGGATTAGAGAAACTGATGTTTGCCTGGCACTCTGCGGCAAAGTGGGGAGGTGGAACTTCCACCCCCGCAGCGGAACCCATGGTGGGACCCCTGAGTCAGACGGTTCGTCTCGGTCACGCTTCATATCGGGCGGCCCGGGAGGGAAGAGACACGCAGGGTTACCCCCACGCAGCACACCCTCCCGGTCATCAGAGTCGAACCCGCAGTTCGGAGGAACTGACCGCCAGAGCACCGGCACGAGGCCGGGCCGGTGGAGGCCCTCCGATGGCGGGTTGCGTTTGCCATTCGATCAGTGAAGTGATTTTTGGACAAAATCCGTTAATGTATGGTCGAGTTGGGGGGACGGGGACGGCTGGACAAAGGCCGTCGGGGGGCACCCAGGACCGGGCAGTGCCCCCGGTAGAAGGAACCGGGTGAAACGGGCCAAAACAGAAAGAAAAAGAAAAGGAACCAGACAAAAGGGGTGAAAATTAAAAAAAGTATCCAAAAATAGTGCATCATAATGTGGGTAGAGTCCCCTGACAACTCCCCTCACATTCCTCCAGAGTCAGAAAAAGTCTGAGTTAACTTTTGGAAGAACCATAGAAAAGGGTGAAAATGGATAAATTGTATCCGAAAATAGTGTCTCTTAAGGCGGGTAGAGTCCCCTGACAACTCTCCTTACATTCCTCCAGAGTCAGAAAAAGTCTAAGTTATCTTTTGGGAGATTCAGAGGAAAGGGGTGAAAATGGAGAAATTGTATCCCAAAATAGTGTCTCATAATTCCCTGACAACTCCCCTTGAATTCCTCCAGAGACCAGTTCAAAAACTTAAAGTTTGGTAAGAACCATGATTTGGGGTCCTCCAGGCAACAATTGTATCCGAGCCAAAGCACTCATGTAGCGGACACATTCCTCCATGATGTGAAACAGCCGTTTTTTTTCTAAGTGCTCTCAAAAACCAGGTTTCCGATTTCGTGCAGAAGGTTGCTTGGAAAAGATGAATGCATTTTTTAGACTGAGGAGGGGAGGTCTCGATTCCCCTCTCCGTTGTAAAGTGAAACAGGGGAGTGAAAAAGTGTCCGGGGCTTCCGCCGGAAGCGCCGAAGACTTGCGCTTTTTTGAGCCCCTCCTCCGTTGGCACGAGAATTTTTTTAAACTTCATTTTTGATTATTTTAAGATATAATTGACCATTTTCTTTACTTGTTTCGGCTTTCCACGGGTGGGGGCGCATGGCAGGCCGCCTATGAGCTCCCAAATTCGGCCTGGAACCTCCGGGAATTGTGGGCTAAGCTCCAATACATTACATTGCATTTAGCTGACGCTTTTATCCAAAGCGACTTACAATAAGTACATTCGACCAGGAAGACACAACCTTGAAGAAAACAGAATCATAAAGTACATCAGGTTTCATAGAGCCAAACATTTCAAGTGCTACTCAACTGGCTTTAGGTAAGCCAGTCCTTTATTAGTATATAAGTGCTTTGTTAATAGTTCTATCGCTCGAAGTGGAGTCGAAAGAGATGAGTTTTCAGTCTGGAAGGTGTGTAAGCTATCTGCTGTCCTGATGTCAATGGGGAGCTCATTCCACCATCTTGGAGCCAGGATAGCAAACCCACGTGTTTTCGCCTGATGGAACTTGGGTCCCCCTCGCAGCGAGGGCGCAAGCGAGTCGTTTGGCTGATGCAGAGCGGAGTGCACAGCGCTGGGGTGTACGGTTTAACCATGTCCTGGATGTAGGAAGGGCCAGATCCATTCGCAGCACGGTAAGCAAGTACCAGTGTCTTGAAGTGGATTCTAGCAGTTACCGGAAGCCAGTGAAGGGAGCGGAGGAGCGGAGTGGTGTGGGGACATTTAGGAAGGTTGAAGACCAGACGAGCCGCTGCATTCTGGGTGAGCTGCAGAGGTCGGATGGCACATGCAGGTAGACCAGCCAGGAGGGAGTTGAAGTAGTCTAGGCGTGAGATGACGAGAGCCTGGACCAGAACCTGAGTCGCTTTCTGAGTCAGCTGGGGACGTATCCTCCTGATGTTGTAAAGCGTGTATCTGCAGCAGCGGGTTGTAGCAGCGATGTTTGCAGTGAAGGACAGGTTGTTATCTAGGGTCACACCCAGATTCCTTGCAGTCTGAGTCGGGGAAACAACTGAGGTGCCGATGTTGATTGTTAGGTCAAGAGTGGGACAATCTTTTCCCGGGAGGAAGAGCAGCTCAGTCTTTTCAAGGTTGAGCTTGAGGTGGTGAGCAGACATCCACTGAGAGATGTCAGCTAGACAAGCAGAGATGCGTGCGACGACCTGGGTCTCTGAGCGGGGAAAGGACAGAATCAATTGGGTGTCGTCAGCGTAGCAGTGGTATGAAAAACCATGCGGGCTAATGACTGATCCATAAACAAAGTCACCCAGAAATGTCACTTTAATTGCCCAAAAATATATAATACAAATACATTTAAATAGTAAAAGGTACAATTGTGCTCCTAATTACCCGGAATTTGATTTATATGGCTATATAAACACAAATTCATGATAGTGAATAAAAAAATCAATAAAATAAAAAAAATAAAAAATCATTTTCATGGAAAAAAGTGATTAATATGTTTGTAATGCTGGCAAGTTGTATTAATCATGCTGTTTCAATCAAAAAAGTCAGGTCACACAGACACCCTACTTATGCAAATGAGCTAAGTCCCGCCTCCCTTTGTTCGAGATCCTTTGATGTGAGGGGTGAGGTGTTATAAACAGGTAGGTGTGAAATGCCCCCCTGTGTAGCGCCTTTGTTGTTAATCCTTTGATGTGTTTATTAAGGCAGTCTCTTTGAAGTTATGCTGTCTGGCCCCTGTCCCCTCAGAGCCCTTTGTTGTCTAATCTAATTAGCCTTTGATGTTTGCCCTTTGATGTGTTTTTGACACAAAGATGCATTACATCTAAAAACAGAGCATACAATGAGAGCACATGATACACTTTAAATGTTTCGTTTACAATACTATTACTATATATGAAAGCAAAAAATAAAACACATTTTCATTTGTAATGGTTGTTTAATTGAAAACACAACATTCAACACACTTTCATAAAAACACATTACATTTGACCAAGTTAATGCCGTAGTGCATACAAGGTAATAGACTTAACGATTTGCACTGCTGCTTCTCTCCGCGTTTCATTGACAGTGATCGGTTTATCGTTCAATTCACATTGCCCCAGTAGATGTTTAGGGGTCTCTTGGAAGTAAACAAATGCATTTTTTATATCAGATAAATGCATTAACATCACATGCAAATTCTCTATCCTTTCACCCGCAACGATTATAATCTGCTTTGCTTCTTCTTCGGTTTCACCGTTATTAGCTCTGAATGTAATCTTTCTGGGGCTTCTTGTGCTTCTTGTGGTCTGTTGAATACCTGGCGTAGGATTTGTTTAGCTGTAAGGACAGGTACCATATAATTGTCTTCAAAAGCTTTGTCTATGTCGTCACACGTTTTGGCATATCCTTCGATGTAATGACAACCGACACTAGAATAGAGATCCTTCAACAGTCTTTTAAAGCATGTTCTGGCACTGTCACCAATTTGGGCAATTCCACAGTATCGTGCTTTTTCTCTCATTATATTGAAGCAAAGCTCTGCCATTGCTTTTGGTATTTGTTCAACACATTCGCAACAGTCGGTTAGCGGTAGATGATCTATAAGATTATTATGATCCGGTAATGACTCAACAACACCATTACATTTCTTCACTTTGTTCCTTTTTCTTTTCACCTTCCTTCGTTTTGTCTTTTTGGTTTTCCGTCCTTTTCTTTTCATTCGCATTCTGCGTTTGCTTTTCATTTTTCTTCTCCTTTTCATTTTTCTTTTTCTTCGTTTTTCTTTACTTTTCTGCTAATTGTCGTTTGCGATCTTGGCGAGTGGTATGAGATATACTGTTTCTATAAAGGTTATCTATAATACCATCTTTTAAAGAAAGATATTCTTCATATGTCATGTTATCGTGGTCCTCTTTTGTCCTAAAGACCTTACATGGATATGATATAGAGGAGGGCTCTTCTTTGGGAACATCCTCTCCCCTGCTTTGTAACATCCAGTCATTAAGCCCATATCCTGGTGATAATAAGGGGGGGCTACATCAGACTTGGTTTTTCTCAGATCCATGGCTAGTTTTCAACGGTGGTCTTAGTGGGGGTCCTTAGTTTTATATGATTTTCTGAGTGGGGTGGGACTTATTGCGTTGAGTGGGAGGAGTCATCTGTAGAAAGTACTCTGTTTTATTAGATTTCGTAAAGCATCTGACTCTTAATGGCAGTTTGTCATTTTGAGGCTATTTCAGTGAAACAAGGCTGTTTTGAACATTTGACAGATTTACGCTTAATTCTCTGAGAAAGTTACCGAAAGATACACTTTTCTTTTTAAAAGCTGACCACTACCATGAAAGTACTGGAGACTGCCCCTGTCTTGTCACATAGATTATACTATCTGTGTCGTAGTAGAAAACTCTGTGCTGTAATTTCTCCAATTCACTACAGTTTCAGCCAGTTTGTGATTTTGAGGCTATTTCAGTGAAACAAGGCTGTTTTGAACATTTGACAGATTTATGCTTAATTCTCTCAAAAAGTTACTGAAAGATACACTTTTGTGTTTAAAAGCTGACCACTACCATGAAGTACTCTGTTTGAGTAGATTTCAGCACACAGGGTCTCTACTGTAAACAGAAACAACATAACATTTTTAAGTATCTAATAATATACTATCCACATAATATAGTAGTTTAACCCCTACCAAAAAAAACAACAACATTTAATAATTACATGAAATAAAATAAAAAGTACTTACCAGAGTTTTTCAAGATCAGATCCAGGTCAAGAAAATGCATAGAGGAGGTGCTGGCTCATTAGCCCTCTCACTCTTCTTACAATGATCCTGTGCAATGTTTTAAAGTTGAACTCCTACCCCCTTATAAACCAAAATAACAATAGCCCTTAATTAACACTAATCATTTAAAAAAACCTTACATCTAATTTAGAGAGGATAACTAAAAGTGTAAGGAGACTGTTTTAAACTAATTCCACCACATATATATATCTTATTTTAACCCTATAATGTATTTACTTGAAAGAGTCCTCTCCTGCTGATATTCAGGTGTGTGTCTGCATATGGTATCTCTGCTTTAAAGAGACCTTTGTCCAGGTGATTAACGATGCTTCCTTTGTCCCCACAGAGTGAAACTCTGCCCTTGCATTGATCTTCAGTAGACAAAGCCTTGTATGTTTGTAAATGAATATTTTAATTTACCCTCACACTGTTGATTCTATGTATTTGAAGTGTTTACAGCTTTTCTTTGTTCACAGGCCCTACAACTAAAGAGACCATCCTTAGTTATCACTATTATAACCTAAATAAGATCTTTTTTAAATGAATATGAATACCCTCTTTGCAAACAGATACTTCCTTGTAGTTAACATCCATCCATCCATCCATCCATCTTCTCCCGCTTATCCGTGGTCGGGTCGCGGGGGTAGCAGTTCCAGCAGAGAGCCCCAAACTTTCTTTCCCCTCATCAACCAGCTCTGACTGGGGGATCCCAAGGCGCTCCCAGGCCAGCGAAGAGATATAATCCCTCCACCTGGTCCTAGGTCTACCCCTTGGTCTCTTCCCAGCTGGACGTGCCTGGAACACCTCCCTAGGGAGGCGCCCAGGTGGCATCCTAACTAGGTGCCCGAACCACCTCAACTGGCTCCTTTCGACGCGAAGGAGGAGCGGCTCAACTCCGAGTCCCTCCCTGATGACCGAACTTCTCACCTTATCCCTAAGGGAGACACCAGCCACCCTGCGGAGAAAGCCCATCTCGGCCGCTTGTATCCGCGATCTCGTTCTTTCGGTCATGACCCATCCTTCATGACCATAGGTGAGGGTAGGAACGAAAATGGCCCGGAAGACCGAGAGCTTTGCCTTCTGGCTCAGCTCCCTTTTCGTCACAACGGTGCGGTAAAGCGACTGCAGTACCGCTCCCGCTGCTCCGATTCTCCGGCCCATCTCACGCTCCATTGTTCCCTCACTCGAGAACAAGACCCCGAGATACTTGAACTCCTTCACTTGGGGTAAGGACTCATTCCCTACCTGGAGTGGACAGTCCATCGGTTTCCTGCTGAGAACCATGGCCTCAGATTTGGAGGTGCTGATCCTCATCCCAGTCGCTTCACACTCGGTTGCGAACCGATCCAGTGAGTGCTGAAGGTCGCAGACCGATGAAGCCATTAGAACCACATCATCTGCAAAAAGCAGTGGTGCAATCCTTAGTCCACCGAACTGCAGACCCCCTCCCCCATGACTACGCCTCGAAATCCGATCCATGTATATTACAAACAGGATTGGTGACAAAGCGCAGCCCTGGCGGAGGCCAACCCTCACCGGAAATGGGTCCGACTTACTGCCGAGGACCCGGACACAGCTCTCGCTTTGGGAGTACAGAGATTGGATGGCCCTGAGTAGAGACCCCCTCACCCCATACTCCCGCAGCACCTCCCACAGTAACTCCCTGGGAACTCGGTCATACGCCTTCTCCAAGTCTACAAAACACATGTAGACCGGATAAGCGTACTCCCAGGCCCCCTCCAGGATCCTTGCGAGAGTAAAAAGCTGATCCGTCGTTCCACGACCAGGACGGAATCCGCATTGTTCCTCCTCAATCTGAGGTTCGACAATCGGCCTGACCCTCCTTTCGAGTATCTTAGAGTAAACTTTCCCGGGGAGGCTGAGTGGTGTGATGCCTCTGTAATTGGCACACACCCTCTGATCCCCCTTTTTAAAAAGGGGAACCACCACCCCGGTCTGCCACTCCTTCAGTACTGTTTCCGACTTCCACGCAACGTTGATGAGACGTGTCAACCATGACAGTCCCTCAACACCCAGAGCCTTCAGCATTTCCGGGCGGATCTCATCCACCCCCGGGGCTTTGCCACTGTGGAGTTGTTTGACGACCTCAGTGACCTCCCCCCGGGAGATTGGTGTTGATCCCCCGTCATACTCCAGCTCTGCCTCTAACATAGAGGGCGGAGTTGTCGGGTTCAGGAGTTCCTCAAAGTGTTCCTTCCAACGCCCTAACACTCCATCAGTTGAGGTCAACAACGTCCCATCCTTACTGTACACAGCTTGGATGGTTCCCTGCTTCCCCCTCCTGAGGTGTCGGACAGTTTTCCAGAACAACTTTGGTGCCGCCCGAAAGTCCTTCTCCATGTCTTCTCCGAACTTCTCCCACACCCGCTGCTTTGCCTCGGCCACGGATGAGGCTGCTGCCCTTCGGGCCTGTCGGTACCTTGCAACTGCCTCGGGAGTCCCCCGGGATAACAAATCCCTGAAGGCCTCCTTCTTCAGTCGGACGGCTTCCCTGACCACCGGTGTCCACCAGGAGGTTCGAGGGTTACCGCCCCTTGAGGCACCTAGGACCTTGAGACCACAGCTCCCCGCCGCGGCTTCGGCAATAGAGGCTTTGAACACCGACCACTCTGGTTCAATGTCCCCAACCTCCACAGGAATGCCCGAAAAGCTCCGCCGGAGGTGTGAGTTGAAGGCCTCCTGAACTTGGGCCTCCTCCAGACGTTCCCAGTTCACCCGAACTACACGTTTGGGCTTACCAGGTCTATCCAGAGGCTTCCCCCGCCACTCGACCCAACTCACCACCAGATGGTGATCAGTTGACAACTCCGCCCCTCTCTTTACCCGAGTGTCCAAAACATACGGCCTCAGGTCCGATGATACGATAACGAAATCGATCATGGACCTTCTGCCTAGGGTGCTCTGGTACCACGTACACTTATGAGCATCCTTATGTTCGAACATGGTGTTTGTTATGGCCAATCCATGACTAGCACAGAAGTCCAGTAACAAACCACCACTCCGGTTCAGATCAGGGGGGCCGTTCCTCCCAATCACGCCCCTCCAAGTGTCTCCATCATTGCCCACATGTGCGTTGAAGTCTCCCAGCAAGATTAAAGAGTCCCCTTCAGGAGCCCCATACAGGACTCTTTCCAGGGTCTCCAAGAAGGCCGTATACTCTGAACTGCTGTTGGGTGCATAAGCACACACAACAGTCAGAGTTTTCCCCCCCATAACCCGCAGGCGTAGGGAGGCGACCCTCTCGTCCACTGGGGTAAACTCCAACAAAGAAGCACCTAACCGGGGACTTGTGAGTATCCCCACACCCGCCCGGCGCCTCACACCTTGAGCAACTCCGGAGAAGAATAGAGTCCAACCCCTATCCAGAAGTAAGGTTCCAGAGCCGACGCTGTGCGTAGAGGTGAGCCCAACCAGATCCAAATGGTAACGCTCCACCTCCCGCACAAGCTCCGGCTCCTTCCCCCCCAGAGAGGTGACGTTCCACGTCCCCAAAGCCAGCTTCTGTCGCCCGGGTCTGGTCCGTCGAGACCCTCCGCTTTCACTGCCACCCTTCTGGCAGCGCACCCGACCCCATTGATGTTTCCCGTAGGTGGTGGGCCCGCGGGACGGAGAAGCGGAGGTGTTGCCCACGTTGCCTTTTCGGGCTGGGCCCGGCCGGGCTCCGTGGCAAGCCCGGCCACCAGACGCTCGCCGACGAGTCCTCCTTCTGGGCCTGGCTCCAGAAGGGGACCCCGGGCTTCCTCCGGGCCGGGTATCCTCACTTCTTGTATCGTCTTTCATGAGGTCTTTTGAACCAATCTTAGTCTGGCCCCTTGCCTGAGACCAATTTGCCATGGGAAACCCTACCAGGAACACAAGGTTCCAGACAACACAGCCCCCAGGTTCATCAGGGCACACAAACCTCTCTACCACGGTAAGGTGCTGGTTCTTCAGAGAGGCCTTGTAGTTAACAGTTTCACAAAAACTTAAAAAGAAACATGAGGAGTCATCTGCAAAAAGTGAGTATTTTTCACCAGTCAAACCTTTTTTTGTTGCACACAGCATATTCTAATATTACCCCCATACAACCTCACATAACTTCATATTGGGCTTCCTTATAGTTGTGTGAAGTAATGAAATCATAAAAAAGACAAAGATCATGGGGCAATAAGAGATTTTAAAATATGATTTCTCTTATATGATAAGCCCCTCCTCCAGCACACATGAACGCGCGCACGTGACCAAAGAGGGCACGAGATACGTTTGTGCACAGATCTTCGGCTGGAGGCGTCTGAACCCCGCACAGATGCTGCATTCGTTTCTTGACTGGCGCTCCGGACGGATGGCGGTAAGTTGTCACAGGCGTCTCGCTGATTAAACCCATATCGAGGCGTCTCTATTTTTCTTTTTTGAAAGGTGACTTGGTGAGTGGAAAATACTGGCTTTCTAATTAGTTTGAGCGCATTTCTTTTTTCACCTAATTCCACCCCCCACATTCTGCTGGCCTCATATCGTGTGACAGGAAGGGGTGGAGAAAAGGGGGAGAGGCCTGGGCTGTGAGGGGGCGGGGGCTAGACAGTCTCACTCATAACTTCAAAGAGACACCTAGATTAACATCAGAGGCTTATAACACACCGGTGTGAAATCACACCTGCCTGTTATAACACCTCAACCCTCACATCAAAGGGCAAACATCAAAGGCTAATTAGATTAGACAACAAAGGGCTCTGAGGGGACAGGGGCCAGACAGCATAACTTCAAAGAGACTGCCTTAATCAACACATCAAAGGATTAAACAAAGGCGCTACACAGGGGGGCATTTCACACCTACCTGTTATAACACCTCACCCCTCACATCAAAGGATCTCGAACAAAGGGAGGCGGGACTTAGCTCATTAACATAATTGTACCCCCACACATCAAAGGATCTCGAACATTGGGAGGCGGCGGCTTAGCTCATTTGCATAAGTAGGGAGAGGTGTGACCTGTCACACCACCTGTCACTTTTTTGATTGAAACAGCTTTTTTGATTAATACTACTCTGGCAGCAGGTTCGCTGCTGTTAGCAGGGTCTCACACTCAAAGGCACCTAGGCAGAGCTCCAGGGTGATGCACAAGGCTTTCATACCCAGCAATAAGTGCTTGAAAGCTGGGGAAAAGTGCTGTGAATACAGGGAGAGAGCAGCCAGAGAGAAGCGGGCTCTGAGAGCCACAGAGCACACCCACAGATCTCCTTGCAGCGCATGGCTCTCGCACCCAGAGAACAGGCTGCTTCACAGCACTTTACAAGCCAGGGAAAGTGATTGAATCCTGGGTGAACATGTTTTAAATAGTCTGATACCTCCAGGGCGCATCACCACATTTTACCAGCCAGGGAAGGTGCCTGAATCCTGGGTGAACATTGGTTAATTGTTTTTAAATGTGTGAAAACAGTGTTTTGTCACTTTCAAAACTCTCCCGTCATTGACCGGAAAAATTGGGTCGATGTTGTCTTCAATCTGACCGTTAATATTCCAGTGAGACGAAGTACGTACAATCACCGGAGTGATCCCATGTTCATTTTGTCCCAATGCCGGAGCATTCTCTCACCCCCCCTGTTGACAATTCACTACCCCCCCCCCCCCCCCCCCCCCCCCTTGACAATTCCCAGACACTCACACACAAACAAGAAGCCACTGGTAAATCATTTTTTTGTTTTATTCAGAGAGCTGGCAGCTGATTGGTCAGCTGCCAGCTTAATGGAACAAAAGGCATACAAACAGTCACATGATCAAAACAACCGTCCAATGGGAGGGGAGCGTGGTTACCATGGCAGCTAGGTTTAAAGTGACTGACATTTTAACGTCTCCGAGACTGTTAGCACTCCTCATTCAAACCAATGGGCTGTTAGCCTGAAGCTAACCTCAATGATGAATCACTTTGATGTTTGCATAGATAAGAGCGGAACAGGAGCAGTGCACTCTGGGTAATCTGGGGGTTAACAGAAAGTTAAAGAGCTAAATATCTCACCTGATGTTTACCTGCACAGGTAGAGCAGTGAGACAGGTGAGGCTGTTAGACAGCTTGGGGGGGGGGGGGGGTCTGACTGTTTAACATGTCAGGAAACAACACAAACTTATTCAGGCATACCATAACACTCATATAACACTACTACCTGTGTGTGTGTGTGTGTGTGTGTGTGTGTGTTCTTTGGCTGCATTTAAACTGAGTAACACTGAAGCATTAACAACATGTCACACAGTGTGTAGATATCAGTGTGTAGATATCAGTGTGTAGATATCAGTGTGTAGATATCTGTGTGTATATATCTGTGTGTATATCACATATATATGTTAGCATAGCATCATGTTTCTGCACAGGTGAGGATACGATGAACCAATAGGGGAGCTGAACAGTAGCTCACATGATATCTGTCATGTGACGCCCTAATAAGGCGTGGTTCCCTCCCACTGCAGCAGGTCATGTGACGCCCTAATAAGGCGTGGTTCCCTCCCACTGCAGCAGGTACTGGGTCTGCCCCCCCGCAGTGACCCGTCGGGCCAGCACCTGGTACCGCTCGCCGCTGCTCAGCCGCCCCGCCCCCCCGAAGTACGAGGAGATGGAGGAGTGCAGGGGGGGGGCAGTCGGACAGGAAGTGGCCGGCGGCTTCCTGTTCCTCCAGCAGCTCGGGAGGCTCCTCCCCCGCCTCGCTGCGATTGGACCACTGGCTGTAGCTGTTGCTAGGCAGCTTCCTCTTTCTGCTGCCCAGCCCCCCTCTGAGGACACACAAAGGTCAAAGGTCAGGTAGTCCCTTAGTGAGTCAGTGAGTCCCTTAGTGAGTCAGTGAGTCCCTTAGTGACTCAGGTAGTCCCTTAGTGAGTCAGTGAGTCCCTTAGTGAGTCAGTGAGTCCCTTAGTGAGTCAGTGAGTCCCTTAGTGACTAAGGTAGTCCCTTAGTGAGTCAGTGAATCAGTGAGTCACCTGATCTGAGAGCAGCTGCTGGTAGCAGAGCCGGAGGTGGAGTCCTGGTCGATACTGACCGCCGTACTGGAGCTGCTGCTGGGAGACATCGGGAGACAGATTATGAGAGTAGATTATGATGTCTCTGTGTGTTGATATAGAGTAGATTATGATGTCTCTATGTGTTGATATAGAGTAGATTATGATGTCTCTGTGTGTTGATATAGAGTAGATTATGATGTCTCTGTGTTGATATAGAGTAGAGTATGATGTCTCTCTGTGTTGATATAGAGTAGATTATGATGTCTCTGTGTTGATATAGAGTAGATTATGATGTCTCTGTGTTGATATAGAGTAGATTATGATGTCTGTGTGTGTTGATATAGAGTAGATTATGATGTCTCTGTGTTGATATAGAGTAGATTATGATGTCTCTATGTGTTGATATAGAGTAGATTATGATGTCTCTATGTTGATATAGAGTAGATTATGATGTCTGTGTGTTGATATAGAGTAGATTATGATGTCTCTGTGTGTTGATATAGAGTAGATTATGATGTCTCTGTGTTGATATAGAGTAGATTATGATGTCTCTGTGTGTTGATATAGAGTAGAGTATGATGTCTGTGTGTTGATATAGAGTAGATTATGATGTCTCTGTGTTGATATAGAGTAGATTATGATGTCTCTGTGTGTTGATATAGAGTAGATTATGATGTCTCTGTGTTGATATAGAGTAGATTATGATGTCTCTGTGTTGATATAGAGTAGATTATGATGTCTGTGTGTTGATATAGAGTAGATTATGATGTCTGTGTGTTGATATAGAGTAGATTATGATGTCTCTGTGTGTTGATATAGAGTAGATTATGATGTCTCTGTGTGTTGATATAGAGTAGATTATGATGTCTCTGTGTTTGATATAGAGTAGATTATGATGTCTCTGTGTGTTGATATAGAGTAGATTATGATGTCTCTATGTGTTGATATAGAGTAGATTATGATGTCTATGTGTTGATATAGAGTAGATTATGATGTCTCTGTGTGTTGATATAGAGTAGATTATGATGTCTGTGTTGATATAGAGTAGATTATGATGTCTATGTGTTGATATAAAGTAGATTATGATGTCTATGTGTTGATATAGAGTAGATTATGATGTCTCTGTGTGTTGATATAGAGTAGATTATGATGTCTCTGTGTGTTGATATAGAGTAGATTATGATGTCTCTATGTGTTGATATAGAGTAGATTATGATGTCTGTGTGTTGATATAGAGTAGATTATGATGTCTCTGTGTGTTGATATAGAGTAGATTATGATGTCTATGTGTTGATATAGAGTAGATTATGATGTCTCTGTGTGTTGATATAGAGTAGATTATGATGTCTCTGTGTTGATATAGAGTAGATTATGATGTCTCTGTGTTGATAGAGTAGATTATGATGTCTCTGTGTGTTGATATAGAGTAGATTATGATGTCTCTGTGTGTTGATATAGAGTAGATTATGATGTCTCTGTGTGTTGATATAGAGTAGATTATGATGTCTCTATGTGTTGATATAGAGTAGATTATGATGTCTCTGTGTTGATATAGAGTAGATTATGATGTCTCTGTGTTGATATAGAGTAGATTATGATGTCTCTGTGTTGATATAGAGTAGATTATGATGTCTCTGTGTGTTGATATAGAGTAGATTATGATGTCTCTGTGTGTTGATATAGAGTAGATTATGATGTCTCTGTGTTGATTATAGAGTAGATTATGATTCTCTGTGTGTTGATATAGAGTAGATTATGATGTCTCTTGTGTTGATATAGAGTAGATTATGATGTCTCTGTGTGTTGATATAGAGTAGATTATGAATGACTCTGTGTTGATATAGAGTAGATTATGATGTCTCTGTGTTGATATAGAGTAGATTATGATGTCTCTGTGTGTTGATATAGAGTAGATTATGATGTCTCTGTGTTGATATAGAGTAGATTATGATGTCTCTGTGTGTTGATATAGAGTAGATTATGATGTCTCTGTGTGTTGATATAGAGTAGATTATGATGTCTGTGTGTTGATATAGAGTAGATTATGATGTCTCTGTGTTGATATAGAGTAGATTATGATGTCTTATAGAGTAGATTATGATGTCTCTGTGTGTTGATATAGAGTAGATTATGATGTCTCTCTGTGTTGATATAGAGTAGATTATGATGTCTCTCTGTGTTGATATAGAGTAGATTATGATGTCTCTGTGTTGATATAGAGTAGATTATGATGTCTCTCTGTGTTGATATAGAGTAGATTATGATGTCTGTGTGTTGATATAGAGTAGATTATGATGTCTATGTGTTGATATAGAGTAGATTATGATGTCTCTCTGTGTTGATATAGAGTAGATTATGATGTCTCTGTGTTGATATAGAGTAGATTATGATGTCTGTGTGTTGATATAGAGTAGATTATGATGTCTCTATGTGTTGATATAGAGTAGATTATGATGTCTCTGTGTTGATATAGAGTAGATTATGATGTCTCTGTGTGTTGATATAGAGTAGATTATGATGTCTGTGTTGATATAGAGTAGATTATGATGTCTGTGTGTGTTGATATAGAGTAGATTATGATGTCTCTGTGTTGATATAGAGTAGATTATGATGTCTCTGTGTTGATATAGAGTAGATTATGATGTCTCTCTGTGTTGATATAGAGTAGATTATGATGTCTCTGTGTTGATATAGAGTAGATTATGATGTCTCTGTGTTGATATAGAGTAGATTATGATGTCTCTCTGTGTTGATATAGAGTAGATTATGATGTCTCTGTGTGTTGATATAGAGTAGATTATGATGTCTCTGTGTGTTGATATAGAGTAGATTATGATGTCTCTGTGTGTTGATATAGAGTAGATTATGATGTCTGTGTGTTGATATAGAGTAGATTATGATGTCTCTGTGTGTTGATATAGAGTAGATTATGATGTCTCTG
Organism: Gymnodraco acuticeps; assembly: GCF_902827175.1. NCBI lineage: Eukaryota > Metazoa > Chordata > Actinopteri > Perciformes > Bathydraconidae > Gymnodraco > Gymnodraco acuticeps. The sequence continues at coordinate 28,765 of NW_022991573.1, forward strand.
TGTGTTGATATAGAGTAGATTATGATGTCTCTATGTGTTGATATAGAGTAGATTATGATGTCTCTGTGTGTTGATATAGAGTAGATTATGATGTCTCTGTGTGTTGATATAGAGTAGATTATGATGTCCTCTGTGTGTTGATATAGAGTAGATTATGATGTCTGTGTTGATATAGAGTAGATTATGATGTCTCTGTGTGTTGATATAGAGTAGATTATGATGTCTCTGTGTGTTGATATAGAGTAGATTATGATGTCTGTGTTGATATAGAGTAGATTATGATGTCTCTATGTGTTGATATAGAGTAGATTATGATGTCTCTGTGTTGATATAGAGTAGATTATGATGTCTCTGTGTGTTGATATAGAGTAGATTATGATGTCTCTGTGTGTTGATATAGAGTAGATTATGATCTCTCTGTGTTGATATAGAGTAGATTATGATGTCTGTGTGTGTTGATATAGAGTAGATTATGATGTCTCTGTGTGTTGATATAGAGTAGATTATGATGTCTCTGTGTGTTGATATAGAGTAGATTATGATGTCTCTATGTGTTGATATAGAGTAGATTATGATGTCTCTGTGTGTTGATATAGAGTAGATTATGATGTCTCTGTGTGTTGATATAGAGTAGATTATGATGTCTGTGTTGATATAGAGTAGATTATGATGTCTCTGTGTTGATATAGAGTAGATTATGATGTCTCTGTGTTGATATAGAGTAGATTATGATGTCTCTGTGTTGATATAGAGTAGATTATGATGTCTCTGTGTTGATATAGAGTAGATTATGATGTCTCTCTGTGTTGATATAGAGTAGATTATGATGTCTCTGTGTTGATATAGAGTAGATTATGATGTCTCTATGTTGATATAGAGTAGATTATGATGTCTCTCTGTGTTGATATAGAGTAGATTATGATGTCTCTGTGTTGATATAGAGTAGATTATGATGTCTCTGTGTGTTGATATAGAGTAGATTATGATGTCTCTCTGTGTTGATATAGAGTAGATTATGATGTCTCTGTGTGTTGATATAGAGTAGATTATGATGTCTCTATGTGTTGATATAGAGTAGATTATGATGTCTCTGTGTTGATATAGAGTAGATTATGATGTCTCTGTGTTGATATAGAGTAGATTATGATGTCTCTGTGTGTTGATATAGAGTAGATTATGATGTCTCTGTGTTGATATAGAGTAGATTATGATGTCTCTGTGTTGATATAGAGTAGATTATGATGTCTCTGTGTGTTGATATAGAGTAGATTATGATGTCTCTCTGTGTTGATATAGAGTAGATTATGATGTCTCTGTGTGTTGATATAGAGTAGATTATGATGTCTCTATGTGTTGATATAGAGTAGATTATGATCTCTCTGTGTTGATATAGAGTAGATTATGATGTCTCTGTGTTGATATAGAGTAGATTATGATGTCTCTCTGTGTTGATATAGAGTAGATTATGATGTCTCTCTGTGTTGATATAGAGTAGATTATGATGTCTCTGTGTGTTGATATAGAGTAGATTATGATGTCTCTGTGTGTTGATATAGAGTAGATTATGATGTCTCTGTGTTGATATAGAGTAGATTATGATGTCTCTGTGTTGATATAGAGTAGATTATGATGTCTCTGTGTTGATATAGAGTAGATTATGATGTCTCTGTGTTGATATAGAGTAGATTATGATGTCTCTGTGTGTTGATATAGAGTAGATTATGATGTTCTCTGTGTTGATATAGAGTAGATTATGATGTCTCTGTGTGTTGATATAGAGTAGATTATGATGTCTCTGTGTGTGATATAGAGTAGATTATGATGTCTCTGTGTGTTGATATAGAGTAGATTATGATGTCTCTGTGTGTTGATATAGAGTAGATTATGATGTCTCTGTGTTGATATAGAGTAGATTATGATGTCTCTGTGTGTTGATATAGAGTAGATTATGAATGACTCTGTGTGTTGATATAGAGTAGATTATGATGTCTCTGTGTTGATATAGAGTAGATTATGATGTCTCTATGTGTTGATATAGAGTAGATTATGATGTCTCTGTGTTGATATAGAGTAGATTATGATGTCTCTATGTGTTGATATAGAGTAGATTATGATGTCTCTGTGTTGATATAGAGTAGATTATGATGTCTCTGTGTGTTGATATAGAGTAGATTATGAAGTCTCTGTGTGTTGATATAGAGTAGATTATGAAGTCTGTGTTGATATAGAGTAGATTATGATGTCTCTGTGTGTTGATATAGAGTAGATTATGATGTCTCTGTGTTGATATAGAGTAGATTATGATGTCTCTGTGTTGATATAGAGTAGATTATGATGTCTCTATGTGTTGATATAGAGTAGATTATGATGTCTCTGTGTTGATATAGAGTAGATTATGATGTCTCTATGTTGATATAGAGTAGATTATGATGTCTCTGTGTTGATATAGAGTAGATTATGATGTCTCTATGTGTTGATATAGAGTAGATTATGATGTCTCTGTGTTGATATAGAGTAGATTATGATGTCTCTGTGTGTTGATATAGAGTAGATTATGAAGTCTGTGTTGATATAGAGTAGATTATGATGTCTCTGTGTGTTGATATAGAGTAGATTATGATGTCTATGTGTTGATATAGAGTAGATTATGATGTCTCTATGTGTTGATATAGAGTAGATTATGATGTCTCTGTGTTGATATAGAGTAGATTATGATGTCTCTGTGTGTTGATATAGAGTAGATTATGATGTCTGTGTTGATATAGAGTAGATTATGAAGTCTCTGTGTGTTGATATAGAGTAGATTATGAAGTCTGTGTTGATATAGAGTAGATTATGATGTCTCTGTGTGTTGATATAGAGTAGATTATGATGTCTCTGTGTTGATATAGAGTAGATTATGATGTCTCTGTGTGTTGATATAGAGTAGATTATGATGTCTCTGTGTTGATATAGAGTAGATTATGATGTCTATGTGTTGATATAGAGTAGATTATGATGTCTCTGTGTTGATATAGAGTAGATTATGATGTCTCTATGTGTTGATATAGAGTAGATTATGATGTCTCTGTGTTGATATAGAGTAGATTATGATGTCTCTATGTGTTGATATAGAGTAGATTATGATGTCTCTGTGTGTTGATATAGAGTAGATTATGATGTCTCTGTGTGTTGATATAGAGTAGATTATGATGTCTCTATGTGTTGATATAGAGTAGATTATGATGTCTCTATGTGTTGATATAGAGTAGATTATGATGTCTCTGTGTTGATATAGAGTAGATTATGATGTCTCTATGTGTTGATATAGAGTAGATTATGATGTCTCTATGTGTTGATATAGAGTAGATTATGATGTCTCTGTGTGTTGATATAGAGTAGATTATGATGTCTCTGTGTTGATATAGAGTAGATTATGATGTCTCTGTGTGTTGATATAGAGTAGATTATGATGTCTCTGTGTGTTGATATAGAGTAGATTATGATGTCTCTGTGTGTTGATATAGAGTAGATTATGATGTCTCTGTGTTGATATAGAGTAGATTATGATGTCTCTGTGTTGATATAGAGTAGATTATGATGTCTCTGTGTGTTGATATAGAGTAGATTATGATGTCTGTGTGTTGATATAGAGTAGATTATGATGTCTCTGTGTTGATATAGAGTAGATTATGATGTCTCTATGTGTTGATATAGAGTAGATTATGATGTCTCTGTGTGTTGATATAGAGTAGATTATGATGTCTCTGTGTGTTGATATAGAGTAGATTATGATGTCTATGTTGATATAGAGTAGATTATGATGTCTGTGTTGATATAGAGTAGATTATGAAGTCTCACCTCTTGAGGCTCTGCAGCTCGTCCAGGGTGAAGTCGAAGATGTTGGCCATGTGATGCGGGGAGGACCAGCTGCAGGAGAGCTCCGTCTGAAACACATGAAGAAGAAAGAACTGACAGATAGGGTTGCGGTCGAATTGTCCAAAAACACCTTCCTAAAATGAACGGACAATATGACCCAGGACACATGAAGAAGAAACTCACACTGACATTAGGGATGGCATCCTCCAGCAGCCACTTGGACTTCCTCTTCCTCCTCTCAGCTGAGGCACTGCACACACACACACACACACACACACACACACACACACACACACACACACACACACACACACACACACACACACACACACACACACACACACACACACACACACACACACCACACACACACACACACACACACACACACACACACACACACACACACACACACACACACACACACACACACACACACACACACACACACGTCAGCTCTCAGGTAATAACACCACTAGGACTACAACTAACTTTATGACTTGCTTTAGGGTGTGTGTGTGTGTGTTACTCTCACCTGTGCCTGGCCACGCCCCTCCCATCTGCAGTGCTCTGAGCGCGCTCAGGAAACAGTTTGGAGGGGGGGGTGGGGGGGACTCTGGTCCTCAGGCGGAAGATGCACTTCCTCTTCTTTATCTCCTTCCCACACAGGAACCTGAACACAACACACAGCATTACACACCGGCAGTGGCTCAGTCAGTAGGGGCTTGGACTGGGAGCCGTAGGGTCGCCGGTTCAAGTCCCCGGACAGTATGGAGTGTGGACTGCTACTTGGAGAGGTCCCAGTTCAGCTCCTGCCCTGCCGTGGTGCCCTTGAGCAAGGCACCGGAGACTCCTGGTGCTAGACTCCTGGTGCTAGACTCCTGGTGCTAGACTCCTGGTGCTAGACTCCTGGTACTAGACTCCTGGTGCTAGACTCCTGGTGCTAGACTCCTGGTGCTAGACTCCTGGTGCTAGACTCCTGGTACTAGACTCCTGGTACTAGACTCCTGGTGCTAGACTCCTGGTTCTAGACTCCTGGTGCTAGACTCCTGGTGCTAGACTCCTGGTCCTAGACTCCTGGTACTAGACTCCTGGTACTAGACTCCTGGTGCTAGACTCCTGGTGCTAGCCTCCAGGTGCTAGACTCCTGGTCCTAGACTCCTGGTGCTAGACTCCTGGTCCTAGACTCCTGGTACTAGACTCCTGGTACTAGACTCCTGGTGCTAGACTCCTGGTGCTAGACTCCTGGTGCTAGACTCCTGGTCCTAGACTCCTGGTACTAGACTCCTGGTACTAGACTCCTGGTGCTAGACTCCTGGTGCTAGCCTCCAGGTGCTAGACTTCTGGTTCTAGACTCCTGGTTCTAGGATGGGTTAAATGCAGAGGCCACATTTCTCTGTGTGTGCTCTGCATGTGAGAACATTAGAGAGGGTTTCATCCCTCCCATTCTTCTTCTTCAATACACATTAATACATCCTCACACAGTCATTTATACTTGGGTGTGAGTGTGTGGGATGAGTGTGTGTGTGTGTAGAGGTTTCTCAATACTCTAATTTCCCCTCCTCGATTCCTATCCTCGAGACTTAGTCCCACCCACAGGAAATGCGAGCGGAGGAGTCGAGGAGGGGAGCCGAGGAGAGAGGAGGGGAACCGAGGAGAGAGGAGTCAAGGAGAGAGGAGGGGAGCCGAGGAGAGAGGAGGGGAGCCGAGGAGAGAGGAGGGGAACCGAGAGGAGAGGAGCCGAGGAGAGAGGAGGGGAAGCAGCAGGCGGTTAGAGAAAGGAGAACTCCTCTCCTCTGAGCGGTCATTTGAAAGAGACGTCCATTAATGATGACAGGAGGCAGCAGCCCTCTGTCTGACGGACAGATGTGTTCATGACCACTTATTTACTTTGATTCATTCACAGTGCGGTGTCATGAGTCAATAACAGGCTACAGATGAGGACACACACACACACACACACACACACACACACACACACACACACACACACACACACACACACACACACACACACACACACACACACACACACACACACACACACACACACACACACACACACACACACACACACACACACACACACACACACACACACACACACACACACACACACATATAAATATATACAGTTTCAGAATCAAACAGAGCACTCTCATAATAACGCAACACAATCAGAGACTGGATACCCCCCCCCCCCCTCTTTCTGAAATGGGGAATTGAAATTACGGCCAAAAGTTAACCAGCTCTTAACATAATCATTTAACAAATGCACAATAAATAATAAATTGCATGGTTCGGTTAGGGTTAGCCTAACCCTAACCGTAAAGCAAAGAGAGTCGGCCTGTTGTACTGAGTGATATCTATGATACACACTGCTCTGCTTTCTGCACGGACCTCTCAGCTGTTCTACTGAGTGATATCTATGATACACACTGCTCTGCTTTCTGCACGGACCTCTCAGCTGTTCTACTGAGTGATATCTATGATACACACTGCTCTGCTTTCTGCACGGACCTCTCAGCTGTTCTACTGAGTGATATCTATGATACACACTGCTCTGCTTTCTGCACGGACCTCTCAGCTGTTCTACTGAGTGATATCTATGATACACACTGCTCTGCTTTCTGCATGGACCTCTCAGCTGTTCTACTGAGTGATATCTATGATACACACTGCTCTGCTTTCTGCACGGACCTCTCAGCTGTTCTACTGAGTGATATCTATGATACACACTGCTCTGCTTTCTGCACGGACCTCTCAGCTGTTCTACTGAGTGATATCTATGATACACACTGCTCTGCTTTCTGCACGGACCTCTCAGCTGTTCTACTGAGTGATATCTATGATACACACTGCTCTGCTTTCTGCACGGACCTCTCAGCTGTTCTACTGAGTGATATCTATGATACACACTGCTCTGCTTTCTGCACGGACCTCTCAGCTGTTCTACTGAGTGATATCTATGATACACACTGCTCTGCTTTCTGCACGGACCTCTCAGCTGTTCTACTGAGTGATATCTATGATACACACTGCTCTGCTTTCTGCACGGACCTCTCAGCTGTTCTACTGAGTGATATCTATGATACACACTGCTCTGCTTTCTGCACGGACCTCTCAGCTGTTCTACTGAGTGATATCTATGATACACACTGCTCTGCTTTCTGCACGGACCTCTCAGCTGTTCTACTGAGTGATATCTATGATACACACTGCTCTGCTTTCTGCACGGACCTCTCAGCTGTTCTACTGAGTGATATCTATGATACACACTGCTCTGCTTTCTGCATGGACCTCTCAGCTGTTCTACTGAGTGATATCTATGATACACACTGCTCTGCTTTCTGCACGGACCTCTACAGCTGTTCTACTGAGTGATATCTATGATAAACACTGCTCTGCTTTCTGCACGGACCTCTCAGCTGTTCTACTGAGTGATATCTATGATACACACTGCTCTGCTTTCTGCACGGACCTCACAGCTGTTCTACTGAGTGATATCTGTGATACACACTGCTCTGCTTTCTGCATGGACCTCTCAGCTGTTCTCTCTGAAACATCGCGTCACCATGAGAGCAGTTACTACAATAATATCCAGGGGATGCATGCAGAGCTGTGATTGGCTGAGATCAGTCCGGCCGTGCGTCACGACTCTTTGAAACATCTCTGTTCCCGGAAATGCATCCACGAAGGAGCCGAGGAGGAGCCATCAGTGTCTCCTCGGTTAGAGCTCCTCCAGAGAGCCTCCTCTCTCCTCTCCTCTCTCCTCGGTTAGAGCTCCTCCAGAGAGCCTCCTCTCTCCTCTTTCCTCGGTTAGAGCTCCTCCAGAGAGCCTCCTCTCTCCTCTCTCCTCGGTTAGAGCTCCTCCAGAGAGCCTCCTCTCTCCTCTCTCATCTCTCCTCGGTTAAAGCTCCTCCAGAGAGCCTCCTCTCTCCTCGATTAGAGCTCCTCCAGAGAGCCTCCTCTCTGCTCTCTCCTCGGTTAGAGCTCCTCCAGAGAGCCTCCTCTCTCCTCCAGAAAGCCTCCTCCAGAGAGCCTCCTCCAGAGAGCCTCCTCTCTCCTCGGTTAGAGCTCCTCCAGAAAGCCTCCTCCAGAGAGCCTCCTCCAGAGAGCCTCCTCTCTCCTCAATTAGAGCTCCTCCAGAAAGCCTCCTCCAGAGAGCCTCCTCTCTCCTCGGTTAGAGCTCCTCCAGAGAGTCTCCTCTCTCCTCGGTTAGAGCTCCTCCAGAGAGCCTCCTCTCTCCTCTCTCCTCGGTTAGAGCTCCTCCAGAGAGCCTCCTCTCTCCTCGGTTAGAGCTCCTCCAGAGAGTCTCCTCTCTCCTCCCTCATCTCTCCTCTCTCCTCGGTTAGAGCTCCTCCAGAGAGCCTCCTCTCTCCTCGATTAGAGCTCCTCCAGAGAGCCTCCTCTCTCCTCGGTTAGAGCTCCTCCAGAGAGCCTCCTCTCTCCTCTCTCCTCCAGAAAGCCTCCTCCAGAGAGCCTCCTCTCTCCTCTCTCCTCAATTAGAGCTCCTCCAGAAAGCCTCCTCCAGAGAGCCTCCTCTCTCCTCTCTCCTCGGTTAGAGCTCCTCCAGAGAGCCTCCTCTCTCCTCGGTTAGAGCTCCTCCAGAGAGCCTCCTCTCTCCTCGGTTAGAGCTCCTCCAGAGAGCCTCCTCTCTCCTCTCTCCTCTCTCCTCAGTTAGAGCTCCTCCAGAGAGCCTCCTCTCTCCTCTCTCCTCGGTTAGAGCTCCTCCAGAGAGCCTCCTCTCTCCTCTCTCCTCTCTCCTTAGTTAGAGCTCCTCCAGAGAGCCTCCTCTCTCCTCTCTCCTTAGTTAGAGCTCCTCCAGAGAGCCTCCTCTCTTCTCTCCTCTCTCCTTAGTTAGAGCTCCTCCAGAGAGCCTCCTCTCTCCTCTCTCCTCGGTTAGAGCTCCTCCAGAGAGCCTCCTCTCTCGTCTCTCCTCTCTCCTTCAGTTAGAGCTCCTCCAGAAAGCCTCCTCCAGAGAGCCTCCTCTCTCCTCGGTTAGAGCTCCTCCAGAGAGCCTCCTCTCTCCTCAGTTAGAGCTCCTCCAGAGAGCCTACTCTCTCCTCTCTCCTCGGTTAGAGCTCCTCCAGAGAGCCTCCTCTCTCCTCTCTCCTCGGTTAGAGCTCCTCCAGAGAGCCTCCTCTCTCGTCTCTCCTCTCTCCTCGGTTAGAGCTCCTACAGAGAGCCTCCTCTCTCCTCGGTTAGAGCTCCTCCAGAGAGCCTCCTCTCTCCTCTCTCCTCTCTCCTCGGTTAGAGCTCCTCCAGAGAGCCTCCTCTCTCGTCTCTCCTCTCTCCTCAGTTAGAGCTCCTCCAGAGAGCCTCCTCGATGCTCAATCCTCGAAGTGCATTTAGAGAAATTAGATGTCCTTCAACATGGCGCGCTGAAATCCATTTCCGGGTCACTACCGGAGGACCGAGGAGTCGAGGAGTCGAGGAGGGGAAATTAGAGTATTGAGAAACCTCTTTTGTGTGTGTGTGTGTGTGTGTGTGTGTGTGTTACCTGCTCTTGTATTTGTTCAGAGCCTCCAGCAGGTGCTGCCCCCTTTCTGCAGGAGGAGTGTTGGACAGCTGGAGAGAGACGGGTTATTAACTTTTAGTTCTGGTAGGGTCTGGTGGTTCTGTTAGGGTCTGGTTAGTTCTGGTGGTTCTGTTAGGGTCTGGTTAGTTCTGGTGGTTCTGTTAGGGTCTGGTTAATTCTGGTGGTTCTGTTAGGGTCTGGTTGGTTCTGTTAGGGTCTGGTTGGTTCTGTTAGGGTCTGTTAGTTCTGGTAGGGTCTGGTGACTCTGTTAGGGTCTGGTGGTTCTGTTAGGGTCTGGTTAGTTCTGGTGGTTCTGTTAGGGTCTGGTTAGTTCTGTTAGGGTCTGGTGACTCTGTTAGGGTCTGGTGGTTCTGTTAGGGTCTGGTTAGTTCTGGTGGTTCTGTTAGCGTCTGGTGACTCTGTTAGGGTCTGGTTAGTTCTGGTGGGTCTGGTGGTTCTGGTAGGGTCTGGTGGTTCTGGAGGTTCTGTTAGGGTCTGGTGGTTCTGTTAGGTCTGGTTAGTTCTGGTGGTTCTGGTAGGGTCTGGTTAGTTCTGGAGGGTCTGGTAGTTCTGGTAGGTTATGGTGGTTCTGGTTAGTTATGGTGGTTCTGGTTAGTTCTGGTGGTCTGTTAGGATCTGGTGGTTCTGGTTAGTTCTGGTGGTCTGTTAGTTCTGTTAGGGTCTGGTGGTTCTGTTAGGGTCTGGTTAGTTTCTGGTGGTTCTGGTAGGGTCTGCTTAGTTC